>NW_026735956.1:0-91275 GCF_949786415.1 Peromyscus eremicus
GTGTAGGAAGCACAGTTCTTTTGTTCTGAGCAAGCTCACTGTTCTGGCCCTATAGGAAACACAGTAGATTAGAAGAGTGCTCTTTTCTCACAAGCAGAGTGTGTTTCTTGTAAGGCGAGCTAGTGTTTGTTTCCCAGTCCTAAATGGAGTTGAATCACATGCAGTTTCTGGTCCTACGAGCAAGAGTTGTTTTCTGGTAAAAAGAGTCACTATTGCGCTCCCATTTCCATACACAGTGCAAATAGCAATCGCGTCTGTTCCCAGCAAGTACAGTGTATTGTACAGAAGAGGAGCTACTGTTCTTGTCCGTTTCCTAAACAGAGTTGAACTAGATATAGCCCGTGTGTGTAGGAAGCACTCTTCTTTTGTTCTGAGCAAGCTCACTGGTTCTGGCCCTTTAGGAAACACAGTAGAACAGAAGAGTGCTCTTTTCTCAAAAGCAGAGTGTGTTTCTTGTAAGGCGAGCTAGCATTTGTTTCCCAGTCCTAAATGGAATTGAATTACATGCAGTTTCTGGTACTACGAGCAAGAGTTGTTTTCTGGTAAGGAAAGTCACTATGGTGCTCCCATTGCCATACACAGTGCAAATAGCACTCGCGTCTGCTCTCAGCAAGTACAGTGTTTTGGACTGTAGAGGAGCTGTTGTTCTTGTCAGTTTCTGAAGCAGATTTGAACTAGATATGGCCCATGTGTGTAGGAAGCACAGTTCTTTTGTTCTGAGCAAGCTCACTGTTCGGACCCCATAGGAAACACAGTAGAGTAGAAGAGTGCTCTTTTCTCAAAAGCATAGTGTGTTTCTTGTAGGCAAGCTAGCGTTTTTTCCCAGTCCTAAATGGAGTTGAATCCCATGCAGTTTCTGGACCTACGAGCAAGAGTTGTTTTCTGGTAAGAAGAGTCACTATTGTTCTCCCATTGTCAAACACAGTGGCAAATAGCATGGCGTCTGTTCCCAGCATGTAAAGTGTTTTGGACTGAAGAGGATCTACTGTTCTTGTCAGTTTCCTAAGCAGAGTTGAACTAGATATGGCCCGTGTGTGTAGGAAGCAAAGTTCTTTTGTTCTGAGCAAGCTCACTGTTCTGGCCGTATAAGAAACACAATAGAGTAGAAGAGTGCTCTTTTCTCAAAAGCAGAGTGTGTTTCTTCTAAGGCGAGCTATGGTTTGTTTCCCAGTCCTAAATGGAGTTGAATCACATGCAGTTTCTGGTCCTACAGGCAAGAGTTGTTTTCTGGTGGGAAGAGTCACTATAGAGCTCCCATTGTCATACACAGTGCAAATAGCTCTCGTGTCTGCTCCCAGCAAGTACATTGTATTAGACAGAAGAGGAGCTACTGTTCTTGTCAGTTTCCTTTGCAGAGTTGAACTAGATATGGCCTGTGTGTGTAGGAAGCACAGTTCTTTTTTCTGAGCAAGCTCACGGTTTTGAGCCCATAGGAAACACAGTAGAGTAGAAGAGTGCTCTTTCTCAAAGCAGAGTGTGTTTCTTGTAAGGCGAGCTAGCGTTTGTTTCCCAGTCCGAAATGGAGTTGAATCACATGCAATTTCTGGTCCTATGAGTAAGAGTTTTTTTCTGTTAAGAAGACTCACTATTACGCTCCCATTGTCATACACAGCGCAAATAGCACTGTCGTCTGTCCCCAGCATGTACAATGTATTGACTGAAGAGGATCTACTGTTCTTGTCAGTTTCCAAAGCAGAGTTGAACTAGATATGGCCCGTTTGTGTAGGAACCACAGTTCTTTTGTTCTGAGCAAGCACACTTTTCTGGCCCTGTAGGAAACACAGTAGAGTAGATCAGTGCTCTTTTCTCAAAAGCAGAGTGTGTTTCTTGTAAGGCGAGCTAGCGTTTGTTTCCCAGTCCTAAATGGAGTTGAATCCCATGCAGTTTCTGGTCCTACGAGCAAGAGTTGTTTTCTGGTAAGAAGAGTCACTATTGCGCTCCCATTGTCATACACAGGGCAAATAGCACTGGCGTCTGTTCCCAGCATGTACAGTGTGTTAGACTGAAGAGGATCTACTGTTCTTGTCAGTTTCTCTAAGCAGAGTTGAACTAGATATGGCCCGTGTGTATAGGAAGCACAGTTCTTTTGTTCTGAGCAAGCTCACTGTTCGGACCCCATAAGAAACATAGTAGAGTAGAAGAGTACTCTTTTCTCAAAAGCAGAGTGTGTTTCTTGTAAGGCGAGCTAGCGTTTGTTTCCCAGTCCCAAATGGAGTTGAATCACATGCAGTTTCTGGTCCTACGAGCAAGAGTTGTTTTCTGGTAAGGAAAGTCACTATTGCGCTCCCATTGCCATACACAGTACAAATAGCAGTCGCGTCTGTTCCAGGAATTACAGTGTATCGGACTGAAGAGGAGCTACTGTTCTTATCAGTTTCCTAAGCAGAGTTGAACTAGATATGGCCCGTGTGTGTAGGAAGCACAGTTCTTATGTTCTGAGCAAGCTCACTGTTCTGGCCCTATAGGAAACACAGTAGAGTAGATGAGTTGCTCTTTTATCTAAAGCAGAGTGTGTTTCTTGTAAGGGCGAGCTAGCGTTTGTTTCGTAGTCCTAAATGGAGTGTGGAAACCCATGCAGTTTCTGGTACTATGAGCAAGAGTTGTTTTCTGGTAAGAAGAGTCACTATTGCGCTGCCATTGCCATACACAGGACAAGTAGCACTGGCGTCTGATCGCAGCAAGTATAGTGTATTGGACTGAAGAGGATCTACTGTTCTTGTCAGGTTCCTAAGCAGAATTGAAATAGATATGGCCGTGTGTGTAGGAAGCACAGTTCTTTTGTTCTGAGCAAGCTCACTGTTCGGACTCCATAGGAAACACAGTAGAGGAGAAGAGTGCTCTTTTCTCAAAAGCAGAGTGTGTTTTTTGTAAGGCAAGCTAGCGTTTGTTTCCCAGTCCTAAATGGAGTTGAATCACATGCAGTTTCAGGTCCTACGAGCAAGAAATGTTTTCTGGTAAGGAAAGTCACTATTGTGCTCTTATTGCCATATACAGTGCAAATAGCACTCGCGTCTGTTCCCAGGAATTACAGTGTATTGGACTGACGAGGAGCTACTGTTCTTGTCAGTTTCCTAAGCAGAGTTGAACTAGATATGGTCCATGTGTGTAGGAAGCACAGTTCTTTTGTTCTGAGCAAGCTCACTGTTCGGACCCCATAGGAAACACAGTAGAAATAGAAGAGTGCTCTTTTCTCAAAAGCAGAGTGTGTTTCTTGTAAGGCGAGCTAGCGTTTGTTTCCCAGTACTAAATGGAGTTGAATCACATGCAGTTTCTGGTCCTATGAGCAAGAGTTGTTTTCTGGTAAGGAAAGTCACTGTTGCGCTCCCATTGCCATACAGAGTGCAAATAGCACTCCCTTCTGTTCCCAGCAATTGCAGTGTATTGGACTGAAGAGGAGCTACTGTTCTTCTCAGTTTCCTAAGCAGAGTTGAACTACATAAGGCCCGTGTGTGTAGGAAGAACAGTTCATTTGATCTGAGCAAGCTCACTCTTCTGGCCTGTAGGAAACACAGTAGAGTAGAAGAGTGCTCTTGTCGCAAAGCAGAGTGTATTTTCGTAAGGCGAGCTAGCATTTGTTTCCCAGTCCTAAATGGCGTTGAATCACATGCAGTTTGTGGTCCTACGAGCAAGAGTTGTTTTCTGGTAAGGAAAGTCACTATTGCGTTCTCATTGCCATACACAGTGCAAATAGCACTCGCGTCTGTACCCAGCATGTACAGTGTATTGGACTGAAGAGGAGCTACTGTTCTTGTCAGTTTCCTAAGCAGAGTTGAACTACATATCGTCCGTGTGTGTAGGAAGCACAGTTCTTTTGTTCTGAGCAAGCTCACGGTTTGGACTCCATAGGAAAAACAGTAGATTAGAAGAGTGCTCTTTTCTCTAAAGCAGAGTGTGTTTCTTGTAAGGCGAGCTAGCTTTTGTTTCCCAGTCCTAATTGGAGTTGAATCCCATTCAGTTTCTGGTCCTAAGAGCAAGAGTTGTTTTCTGTAAGGAAAGTCACTACTGTGCTCCCATTGCCATACACAGTGCAAATAGAACTCACGTCTGTTCCCAACAAGTACAGTGTATTGGAATGAAGAGGAGCTACTGTTCTTCTCAGTTTCCTAAGCAGAGTTGAACTAGATATGTCCCGTGTGTCTAGGAAGCACAGTTATTATGTTCTGAGCAAGCTCAATGTTCTGGCCCTATAGGAAACACAGTAGAGTAGAGGAGTGCTATTTTCTCTAAAGCAGAGTGTGTTTCTTGTAAGGCAAGCCCGCGTTTGTTTCCCAGTCCTAAATGGAGTTGAGTCACAGGCAGGTTGGTACTACCAGCAAGAGTTGTTTTCTGGTAAGGAAAGTATATTGCGCTCCCATTGCCATACACAGTACAAATAGCACTCGCGTCTGTTCCCAGGAATTACAGTGTATCGGACTGAAGAGGAGCTACTGTTCTTCTCAGTTTCCTAAGCAGAGTTGAACTAGATTATGGCCCGTGTGTGTAGGAAGCACAGTTCTTTTGTTCTGAGCAAGCTCACTGTTCTGGCCCTATAGAAACACAGTAGAGTAGATGAGTGCTCTTTTATCTAAAGCAGAGTGTGTTTCTTGTAAGGTGAGCTAGCGTTTGTTTCCTAGTCCTAAATGGAGTTGAATCACATGCAGTTTCTGGTATTACGAACAAGAGTTGCTTTCTTGGTAAGGAAAGTCACATTGTGCTCCCATTGCCATACACAGTGCAAATAGCACTCGCAGCTGTTCCCAGCAAGTACAGTGTATTGGAGTGAAGAAGAGCTACTGTTCTTCTCAGTTTCCTAAGCAGAGTTGAACTAGATATGTCCCGTGTGTCTAGGAAGCACAGTTATTATGTTCTGAGCAAGCTCAATGTTCTGGCCCTATAGGAAAAACAGTAGAGTAGAGGAGTGCTATTTTCTCTAAAGCAGAGTGTTTTTCTTGTAAGGCAAGCCCGAGTTTGTTTCCCAGTCCTAAATGGAGTTGAGTCACAGGCAGGTTTGGTACTACCAGCAAGAGTTGTTTTCTGGTAAGGAAAGTATATTGCGCTCCCATTGCCATACACAGTACAAATAGCACTCGCGTCTGTTCCCAGGAATTACAGTGTATCGGACTGAAGAGGAGCTACTGTTCTTCTCAGTTTCCTAAGCAGAGTTGAACTAGATATGGCCCGTGTGTGTAGGAAGCACAGTTCTTTTGTTCTGAGCAAGCTCACTGTTCTGGCCCTATAGGAAACACAGTAGAGTAGATGAGTGCTCTTTTATCTAAAGCAGAGTGTGTTTCTTGTAAGGTGAGCTAGCGTTTGTTTCCTAGTCCTAAATGGAGTTGAATCACATGCAGTTTCTGGTATTACGAACAAGAGTTGCTTTCTGGTAAGGAAAGTCACATTGTGCTCCCATTGCCATACACAGTGCAAATAGCACTCGCGGCTGTTCCCAGCAAGTACAGTGTATTGGAGTGAAGAAGAGCTACTGTTCTTCTCAGTTTCCTAAGCAGAGTTGAACTAGATATGGCCCGTGTGTCTAGGAAGCACAGTTATTATGTTCTGAGCAAGCTCACTGTTCTGGCCCTATAGGAAACACAGTAGAGTAGATGAGTGCTCTTTTATGTAAAGCAGATTGTGTTTCTTGTAAGGCGAGCTCGCATTTGTTTCCCAGTCCTAAATGGAGTTGAGTCACAGGCAGTTTTTGGTACTACGAGCAAGAGTTGTTTTCTGGTAAGAAGAGTCACTATTGCGCTCCATATGCCATACACAGTGCAAATAGCACTCACGTCTGTTCCCAGCAATTACAGTGTATTGTACTGAATAGGAGCTACTGTTCCTGTCAGTTTCCTAAGCGGAGTTGAACTAGATATGGCACGTGTGTATGTAGCACAGTTCTTTTGTTCTGAGCAAGCTTACTGTTCTGGCCCTATAGGAAACACAGTAGAGTAGAAGAGTGCTCTTTTCTCTAAAGCAGTGTGTGTTTCTTGTAAGGCGAGCTAGCGTTTGTTTCCCAGTCCTAAATGGAGTTGAATCACATGCAGTTTCTGTTCCTACGCGCAAGAGTTGTTTTATGGTAAGAAGAGTCACTATTGCGCTGCCATTGCCATACACAGGACAAATAGCACTGGCGTCTGTTCCCAGCAAGTACAGTGTATTGGACTGAAGAGGAGCTACTGTTCTTGTCAGGTTTTTAAGCAGAATTGAAATAGATATGGCCGTGTGTGTAGGAAGCACAGTTCTTTTGTTCTGAGCAAGCTCACTGTTCGGACCCCATAGGAAACACAGTAGAGTAGAAGAGTGCTCTTTTCTCAAAAGCAGAGTGTGTTTCTTGTAAGGCGAGCTAGCGTTTGTTTCCTAGTCCTAAATGGAGTTGAATCACATGCAGTTTCTGGTCCTACGAACAAGAGTTGTTTTCTGGTAAGGAAAGTCACATTGTGCTCCCATTGCCATACACAGTGCAAATAGCACTCGCGTCTGTTCCCAGCAAGTACAGTGTATTGCACTGAATAGGTGCTACTGTTCTTGTCAGTTTGCTATGCAGAGTTGAACCAGATATTATCCGTGTGTGTAGGAAGCACAGTTCTTTTGTACTGAGCAAGCTCACTGTTTGGACCCTATAGGAAACACAGTAGAGTAGAAGAGTGCTCTTTTCTCTAAAGCAGAGTGTGTTTCTTATAAGGCGAGCTAGCGTTTGTTTCGCAGTCCTAAATGGAGTTGAAACCCATGCAGTTTCTGGTACTATGAGCAAGAGTTGTTTTCTGGTAAGAAGAGTCACTATTGCGCTGCCATTGCCATACACAGGACAAATAGCACTGGCGTCTGATCGCAGCAAGTACAGTGTATTGGACTGGAGAGGATCTACTGTTCTTGTCAGGTTTTTAAGCAGAATTGAACTAGATATGGCCCGTGTGTGTAGGAAGCACAGTTCTTTTGTTCTGAGCAAGCTCACTGTTTGGACCCCATAGGAAACACAGTAGAGTAGAAGAGTGCTCTTTTCTCAAAAGCAGAGTGTGTTTTTGTAAGGCGAGCTAGCGTTTGTTTCCCAGTCCTAAATGGTGTTGAATCACATGCAGTTTCTGGTCCTACGAGCAAGAGTTGTTTTCTGGCAAGAAGAGTCACTATTGCGCTCCAATTGTCATACACAGGGCAAATAGCACTGGCGTCGGTTCCCAGCATGTACAGTGTATTGGACTGAAGAGGATCTACTGTTCTTGTCAAGTTCCTAAGCAGAGTTGAACTAGATATGGCCGTGTGTGCAGGAAGCACAGTTCTTTTGTTCTGAGCAAGCTCACTGTTCTGGCTCTATAGGAAACACAGTAGAGTAGAAGAGTGCTCTTTTCTCTAACGCAGAGTGTGTTTCTTGTAAGGCGAGCTAGCATTTGTTTTCCAGTCCTAAATGGAGTTGAGTCACATGCAGTTTTTGGTCCCACGAGCAAGAGTTGTTTTCTGGTAAGAAGAGTCACTATTGCGCTCCTATTGCCATACACAGTGCAAATAGCACACCCGTCTGTTCCCAGCAATTACAGTGTATCGGACTGAAAAGGAGCTACTGTTCTTGTCAGTTTCCTAAGCAGAGTTGAACTAGATGTGGTCCATGTGTAGGAAGCACAGTTTTCTGTTCTGAGCAAGCTCACTGTTTGGACCCCTTAGGAAACACAGTAGAGTAGAAGAGTGCTCTTTTCTCAGAAGCAGAGTGTGTTTCTTGTAAGGTGAGCTAGCGTTTGTTTCCCAGTCCTAAATGAAATTGAATTACATGCAGTTTCTGGTCCTATGACCAAGAGTTTTTTCTGGTAAGAAGAGTCACTATTGTGCTCCCATTGTCATACACAGGGCAAATAGCACGGGCGTCTCTTCCCTGCATGTAAAGTGTATTGGACTGAAGAGGATCTACTCTTCTTGTCAGTTTCCTAAGCAGAGTTGAACTAGATATGGCCCGTGTGTGTAGGAAGCACAGTTTTCTGTTCTGAGCAAGGTCACTGTTTGGACCCCATAGGAAACACAGTAGAGTAGAAGAGTGCTCTTTTCTCAAAAGCAGAGTGTGTTTCTTGTAAGGCGAGCTAGCGTTTGTTTCCCAGTCCTAAATGGAGTTGAATCACATGCAGTTTCTGTTCCTACGCGCAAGAGTTGTTTTATGGTAAGAAGAGTCACTATTGCGCTGCCATTGCCATACACAGCGCAAATAGCACTGGCGTCTGTTCCCAGCAAGTACAGTGTATGGGACTGAAGAGAAGCTACTGTTCTTGTCAGTTTCCTAAGCAGAGTTGAACTAGATATGGCCCGTGTGTGTAGGAAGCACAGTTTTCTGTTCTGAGCAAGCTCACTGTTTGGACCCCATAGGAAACACAGTAGAGTAGAAGAGTGCTCTTTTCTCAAAAGCAGAGTGTGTTTCTTGTAAGGCGAGCTAGCGTTTGTTTTCTAGTCCTAAATGGAGTTGAATCCCATGCAGTTTCTGGTCCTACGAGCAAGAGTTGTTTTCTGGTAAGAAGAGTCACTATTGTGCTCCCATTGTCATACACAGGGCAAATAGCACGGGCGTCTCTTCCCTGCATGTAAAGTGTATTGGACTGAAGAGGATCTACTCTTCTTGTCAGTTTCCTAAGCAGAGTTGAACTAGATATGGCCCGTGTGTGTAGGAAGCACAGTTCTTTTGTTCTGAGCAAGCTCACTGTTCTGGCCCTATAGGAAACACAGTAGATTAGAAGAGTGCTCTTTTCTCACAAGCAGAGTGTGTTTCTTGTAAGGCGAGCTAGTGTTTGTTTCCCAGTCCTAAATGGAGTTGAATCACATGCAGTTTCTGGTCCTACGAGCAAGAGTTGTTTTCTGGTAAAAAGAGTCACTATTGCGCTCCCATTTCCATACACAGTGCAAATAGCAATCGCGTCTGTTCCCAGCAAGTACAGTGTATTGTACAGAAGAGGAGCTACTGTTCTTGTCCGTTTCCTAAACAGAGTTGAACTAGATATAGCCCGTGTGTGTAGGAAGCACTCTTCTTTTGTTCTGAGCAAGCTCACTGTTCTGGCCCTTTAGGAAACACAGTAGAACAGAAGAGTGCTCTTTTCTCAAAAGCAGAGTGTGTTTCTTGTAAGGCGAGCTAGCATTTGTTTCCCAGTCCTAAATGGAATTGAATTACATGCAGTTTCTGGTACTACGAGCAAGAGTTGTTTTCTGGTAAGGAAAGTCACTATGGTGCTCCCATTGCCATACACAGTGCAAATAGCACTCGCGTCTGCTCTCAGCAAGTACAGTGTTTTGGACTGTAGAGGAGCTGTTGTTCTTGTCAGTTTCTGAAGCAGATTTGAACTAGATATGGCCCATGTGTGTAGGAAGCACAGTTCTTTTGTTCTGAGCAAGCTCACTGTTCGGACCCCATAGGAAACACAGTAGAGTAGAAGAGTGCTCTTTTCTCAAAAGCATAGTGTGTTTCTTGTAAGGCAAGCTAGCGTTTTTTCCCAGTCCTAAATGGAGTTGAATCCCATGCAGTTTCTGGACCTACGAGCAAGAGTTGTTTTCTGGTAAGAAGAGTCACTATTGTTCTCCCATTGTCAAACACAGGGCAAATAGCACGGCGTCTGTTCCCAGCATGTAAAGTGTTTTGGACTGAAGAGGATCTACTGTTCTTGTCAGTTTCCTAAGCAGAGTTGAACTAGATATGGCCCGTGTGTGTAGGAAGCAAAGTTCTTTTGTTCTGAGCAAGCTCACTGTTCTGGCCGTATAAGAAACACAATAGAGTAGAAGAGTGCTCTTTTCTCAAAAGCAGAGTGTGTTTCTTCTAAGGCGAGCTATGGTTTGTTTCCCAGTCCTAAATGGAGTTGAATCACATGCAGTTTCTGGTCCTACAGGCAAGAGTTGTTTTCTGGTGGGAAGAGTCACTATAGAGCTCCCATTGTCATACACAGTGCAAATAGCTCTCGTGTCTGCTCCCAGCAAGTACATTGTATTAGACAGAAGAGGAGCTACTGTTCTTGTCAGTTTCCTTTGCAGAGTTGAACTAGATATGGCCTGTGTGTGTAGGAAGCACAGTTCTTTTTTCTGAGCAAGCTCACGGTTTTGAGCCCATAGGAAACACAGTAGAGTAGAAGAGTGCTCTTTTCTCAAAAGCAGAGTGTGTTTCTTGTAAGGCGAGCTAGCGTTTGTTTCCCAGTCCGAAATGGAGTTGAATCACATGCAATTTCTGGTCCTATGAGTAAGAGTTTTTTTCTGTTAAGAAGACTCACTATTACGCTCCCATTGTCATACACAGCGCAAATAGCACTGTCGTCTGTCCCCAGCATGTACAATGTATTGGACTGAAGAGGATCTACTGTTCTTGTCAGTTTCCAAAGCAGAGTTGAACTAGATATGGCCCGTTTGTGTAGGAACCACAGTTCTTTTGTTCTGAGCAAGCACACTTTTCTGGCCCTGTAGGAAACACAGTAGAGTAGATGAGTGCTCTTTTCTCAAAAGCAGAGTGTGTTTCTTGTAAGGCGAGCTAGCGTTTGTTTCCCAGTCCTAAATGGAGTTGAATCCCATGCAGTTTCTGGTCCTACGAGCAAGAGTTGTTTTCTGGTAAGAAGAGTCACTATTGCGCTCCCATTGTCATACACAGGGCAAATAGCACTGGCGTCTGTTCCCAGCATGTACAGTGTGTTAGACTGAAGAGGATCTACTGTTCTTGTCAGTTTCCTAAGCAGAGTTGAACTAGATATGGCCCGTGTGTATAGGAAGCACAGTTCTTTTGTTCTGAGCAAGCTCACTGTTCGGACCCCATAAGAAACATAGTAGAGTAGAAGAGTACTCTTTTCTCAAAAGCAGAGTGTGTTTCTTGTAAGGCGAGCTAGCGTTTGTTTCCCAGTCCCAAATGGAGTTGAATCACATGCAGTTTCTGGTCCTACGAGCAAGAGTTGTTTTCTGGTAAGGAAAGTCACTATTGCGCTCCCATTGCCATACACAGTACAAATAGCAGTCGCGTCTGTTCCCAGGAATTACAGTGTATCGGACTGAAGAGGAGCTACTGTTCTTATCAGTTTCCTAAGCAGAGTTGAACTAGATATGGCCCGTGTGTGTAGGAAGCACAGTTCTTATGTTCTGAGCAAGCTCACTGTTCTGGCCCTATAGGAAACACAGTAGAGTAGATGAGTGCTCTTTTATCTAAAGCAGAGTGTGTTTCTTGTAAGGCGAGCTAGCGTTTGTTTCGTAGTCCTAAATGGAGTTGAAACCCATGCAGTTTCTGGTACTATGAGCAAGAGTTGTTTTCTGGTAAGAAGAGTCACTATTGCGCTGCCATTGCCATACACAGGACAAGTAGCACTGGCGTCTGATCGCAGCAAGTACAGTGTATTGGACTGAAGAGGATCTACTGTTCTTGTCAGGTTCCTAAGCAGAATTGAAATAGATATGGCCGTGTGTGTAGGAAGCACAGTTCTTTTGTTCTGAGCAAGCTCACTGTTCGGACTCCATAGGAAACACAGTAGAGGAGAAGAGTGCTCTTTTCTCAAAAGCAGAGTGTGTTTTTTGTAAGGCAAGCTAGCGTTTGTTTCCCAGTCCTAAATGGAGTTGAATCACATGCAGTTTCAGGTCCTACGAGCAAGAAATGTTTTCTGGTAAGGAAAGTCACTATTGTGCTCTTATTGCCATATACAGTGCAAATAGCACTCGCGTCTGTTCCCAGGAATTACAGTGTATTGGACTGACGAGGAGCTACTGTTCTTGTCAGTTTCCTAAGCAGAGTTGAACTAGATATGGTCCATGTGTGTAGGAAGCACAGTTCTTTTGTTCTGAGCAAGCTCACTGTTCGGACCCCATAGGAAACACAGTAGAATAGAAGAGTGCTCTTTTCTCAAAAGCAGAGTGTGTTTCTTGTAAGGCGAGCTAGCGTTTGTTTCCCAGTACTAAATGGAGTTGAATCACATGCAGTTTCTGGTCCTACGAGCAAGAGTTGTTTTCTGGTAAGGAAAGTCACTGTTGCGCTCCCATTGCCATACAGAGTGCAAATAGCACTCCCGTCTGTTCCCAGCAATTGCAGTGTATTGGACTGAAGAGGAGCTACTGTTCTTCTCAGTTTCCTAAGCAGAGTTGAACTACATAAGGCCCGTGTGTGTAGGAAGAACAGTTCATTTGATCTGAGCAAGCTCACTCTTCTGGCCCTGTAGGAAACACAGTAGAGTAGAAGAGTGCTCTTTTCGCAAAAGCAGAGTGTATTTTTGTAAGGCGAGCTAGCATTTGTTTCCCAGTCCTAAATGGCGTTGAATCACATGCAGTTTGTGGTCCTACGAGCAAGAGTTGTTTTCTGGTAAGGAAAGTCACTATTGCGTTCTCATTGCCATACACAGTGCAAATAGCACTCGCGTCTGTACCCAGCATGTACAGTGTATTGGACTGAAGAGGAGCTACTGTTCTTGTCAGTTTCCTAAGCAGAGTTGAACTACATATCGTCCGTGTGTGTAGGAAGCACAGTTCTTTTGTTCTGAGCAAGCTCACGGTTTGGACTCCATAGGAAAAACAGTAGATTAGAAGAGTGCTCTTTTCTCTAAAGCAGAGTGTGTTTCTTGTAAGGCGAGCTAGCTTTTGTTTCCCAGTCCTAATTGGAGTTGAATCCCATGCAGTTTCTGGTCCTAAGAGCAAGAGTTGTTTTCTGGTAAGGAAAGTCACTATTGTGCTCCCATTGCCATACACAGTGCAAATAGAACTCACGTCTGTTCCCAACAAGTACAGTGTATTGGAGTGAAGAGGAGCTACTGTTCTTCTCAGTTTCCTAAGCAGAGTTGAACTAGATATGTCCCGTGTGTCTAGGAAGCACAGTTATTATGTTCTGAGCAAGCTCAATGTTCTGGCCCTATAGGAAACACAGTAGAGTAGAGGAGTGCTATTTTCTCTAAAGCAGAGTGTGTTTCTTGTAAGGCAAGCCCGCGTTTGTTTCCCAGTCCTAAATGGAGTTGAGTCACAAGCAGGTTTGGTACTACCAGCAAGAGTTGTTTTCTGGTAAGGAAAGTATATTGCGCTCCCATTGCCATACACAGTACAAATAGCACTCGCTTCTGTTCCCAGGAATTACAGTGTATCGGACTGAATAGGAGCTACTGTTCTTCTCAGTTTCCTAAGCAGAGTTGAACTAGATATGGCCCGTGTGTGTAGGAAGCACAGTTCTTTTGTTCTGAGCAAGCTCACTGTTCTGGCCCTATAGGAAACACAGTAGAGTAGATGAGTGCTCTTTTATCTAAAGCAGAGTGTGTTTCTTGTAAGGTGAGCTAGCGTTTGTTTCCTAGTCCTAAAGGGAGTTGAATCACATGCAGTTTCTGGTATTACGAACAAAAGTTGCTTTCTGGTAAGGAAAGTCACATTGTGCTCCCATTGCCATACACAGTGCAAATAGCACTCGCGGCTGTTCCCAGCAAGTACAGTGTATTGGAGTGAAGAAGAGCTACTGTTCTTCTCAGTTTCCTAAGCAGAGTTGAACTAGATATGGCCCGTGTGTCTAGGAAGCACAGTTATTATGTTCTGAGCAAGCTCACTGTTCTGGCCCTATAGGAAACACAGTAGAGTAGATGAGTGCTCTTTTATGTAAAGCAGATTGTGTTTCTTGTAAGGCGAGCTCGCATTTGTTTCTCAGTCCTAAATGGAGTTGAGTCACAGGCAGTTTTTGGTACTACGAGCAAGAGTTGTTTTCTGGTAAGAAGAGTCACTATTGCGCTCCAAATGCCATACACAGTGCAAATAGCACTCACGTCTGTTCCCAGCAAGTACAGTGTATTGTACTGAATAGGAGCTACTGTTCCTGTCAGTTTCCTAAGCGGAGTTGAACTAGATATGGCACGTGTGTATGTAGCACAGTTCTTTTGTTCTGAGCAAGCTTACTGTTCTGGCCCTATAGGAAACACAGTAGAGTAGAAGAGTGCTCTTTTCTCTAAAGCAGTGTGTGTTTCTTGTAAGGCGAGCTAGCGTTTGTTTCCCAGTCCTAAATGGAGTTGAATCACATGCAGTTTCTGTTCCTACGCGCAAGAGTTGTTTTATGGTAAGAAGAGTCACTATTGCGCTGCCATTGCCATACACAGGACAAATAGCACTGGCGTCTGTTCCCAGCAAGTACAGTGTATTGGACTGAAGAGGAGCTACTGTTCTTGTCAGGTTTTTAAGCAGAATTGAAATAGATATGGCCGTGTGTGTAGGAAGCACAGTTCTTTTGTTCTGAGCAAGCTCACTGTTCGGACCCCATAGGAAACACAGTAGAGTAGAAGAGTGCTCTTTTCTCAAAAGCAGAGTGTGTTTCTTGTAAGGCGAGCTAGCGTTTGTTTCCTAGTCCTAAATGGAGTTGAATCACATGCAGTTTCTGGTCCTACGAACAAGAGTTGTTTTCTGGTAAGGAAAGTCACATTGTGCTCCCATTGCCATACACAGTGCAAATAGCACTCGCGTCTGTTCCCAGCAAGTACAGTGTATTGCACTGAATAGGTGCTACTGTTCTTGTCAGTTTGCTATGCAGAGTTGAACCAGATATTATCCGTGTGTGTAGGAAGCACAGTTCTTTTGTACTGAGCAAGCTCACTGTTTGGACCCTATAGGAAACACAGTAGAGTAGAAGAGTGCTCTTTTCTCTAAAGCAGAGTGTGTTTCTTATAAGGCGAGCTAGCGTTTGTTTCGCAGTCCTAAATGGAGTTGAAACCCATGCAGTTTCTGGTACTATGAGCAAGAGTTGTTTTCTGGTAAGAAGAGTCACTATTGCGCTGCCATTGCCATACACAGGACAAATAGCACTGGCGTCTGATCGCAGCAAGTACAGTGTATTGGACTGGAGAGGATCTACTGTTCTTGTCAGGTTTTTAAGCAGAATTGAACTAGATATGGCCCGTGTGTGTAGGAAGCACAGTTCTTTTGTTCTGAGCAAGCTCACTGTTCGGACCCCATAGGAAACACAGTAGAGGAGAAGAGTGCTCTTTTCTCAAAAGCAGAGTGTGTTTTTTGTAAGGCAAGCTAGCGTTTGTTTCGTAGTCCTAAATGGAGTGGAAACCCATGCAGTTTCTGGTACTACGAGCAAGAGTTTTTTTCTGGTAAGAAGAGTCACTATTGCGCTGCCATTGCCATACACAGGACAAATAGCACTCGCGTCTGTTCCCAGGAATTACAGTGTATTGGACTGAAGAGGAACTACTGTTCTTGTCAGTTTCCTAAGCAGAGTTGAACTAGATATGGTCCATGTGTGTAGGAACCACAGTTCTTTTGTTCTGAGCAAGCTCACTGTTCGGACCCCATAGGAAACACAGTAGAATAGAAGAGTGCTCTTTTCTCAAAAGCAGAGTGTGTTTCTTGTAAGGCGAGCTAGCGTTTGTTTCCCAGTCCTAAATGGAGTTGAATCACATGCAGTTTCTGGTCCTACGAGCAAGAGTTGTTTTCTGGTAAGGAAAGTCACTTTTGTGCTCCCATTGCCATACACAGTGCAAATAGCACTCCCGTCTGTTCCCAGAAATTACAGTGTATTGGACTGAAGAGGAGCTACTGTTCTTGTCAGTTTCCTAAGCAGAGTTGAACTAGATATGGCCCGTGTGTCTAGGAAGCACAGTTCATTTGATCTGAGCAAGCTCACTGTTCTGGCCCTATAGGAAACACAGTAGAGTAGAAGAGTGCACTTTTCGCAAAAGCAGAGTGTGTTTTTGTAAGGCGAGCTAGCATTTGTTTCCCAGTCCTAAATGGCGTTGAATCACATGCAGTGTGTGGTCCTACGAGCAAGAGTTGTTTTCTGGTAAGGAAAGTCACTATTGCATTCTCATTGCCATACACAGTGCAAATAGCACTCGCGTCTGTTCCCAGCAAGTACAGTGTATTGGACTGATTAGGAGCTACTGTTCTTGTCAGTTTCCTAAGCAGAGTTGAACTAGATATGATCCATGTGTGTAGGAAGCACAGTTCTTTTGTTCTGAGCAAGCTCACTCTTTGGACCCCATAGGAAACACAGTAGAGTAGAAGAGTGCTCTTTTCTCTAAAGCAGAGTGTTTTTCTTGTAAGGTGAGCTCGCATTTCTTTCCCAGTCCTAAATGGAGTTGAGTCACATGCAGTTTTTGGTCCTATGAGAAAGAGTTGTTTTCTGGTAAGAAGAGACACTATTGCTCTCCAATTGCCATAAACAGTGCAAAGAGTACTCGCGTCTGTTCCCTTCAAGTACAGTGTATTGGACTGATTAGGAGCTACTGTTCTTGTCAGTTTTCTCAGCAGAGTTGAACTAGATATGATCCGTGTGTGTAGGAAGCACAGTTCTTTTGTTCTGAGCAAGCTCACTGTTTGGACCCCATAGGAAACACAGTAGAGTAGAAGAGTGCTCTTTTCTCTAAAGCAGAGTGTTTTTTTTGTAAGGTGAGCTCGCATTTCTTTCCCAGTCCTAAATGGAGTTGAGTCACATGCAGTTTTTGTTCCTATGAGAAAGAGTTGTTTTCTGGTAAGAAGAGACACTATTGCGCTCCAATTGTCATACACAGGGCAAATAGCACTGGCGTCGGTTCCCAGCATGTACAGTGTATTGGACTGAAGAGGATCTACTGTTCTTGTCAGGTTCCTAAGCAGAGTTGAACTAGATATGGCCGTGTGTGCAGGAAGCACAGTTCTTTTGTTCTGAGCAAGCTCACTGTTCTGGCTCTATAGGAAACACAGTAGAGTAGAAGAGTGCTCTTTTCTCTAACGCAGAGTGTGTTTCTTGTAAGGCGAGCTAGCATTTGTTTTCCAGTCCTAAATGGAGTTGAGTCACATGCAGTTTTTGGTCCCACGAGCAAGAGTTGTTTTCTGGTAAGTAGAGTCACTATTGCGCTCCTATTGCCATACACAGTGCAAATAGCACACCCGTCTGTTCCCAGCAATTACAGTGTATCGGACTGAAAAGGAGCTACTGTTCTTGTCAGTTTCCTAAGCAGAGTTGAACTAGATGTGGTCCATGTGTAGGAAGCACAGTTTTCTGTTCTGAGCAAGCTCACTGTTTGGACCCCTTAGGAAACACAGTAGAGTAGAAGAGTGCTCTTTTCTCAGAAGCAGAGTGTGTTTCTTGTAAGGTGAGCTAGCGTTTGTTTCCCAGTCCTAAATGGAGTTGAATCACATGCAGTTTCTGGTCCTACGAGCAGAGTTGTTTTCTGGTAAGAAGAGTCACTATTGCGCTTCCATTGTCATACACAGTGCAAATAGCACTGGCGTCTGTTCCCAGCAAGTACAGTGTATTGGACTGAAGAGAAGCTACTCTTCTTGTCAGTTTCCTAAGCAGAGTTGAACTAGATATGGCCGTGTGTGTAGGAAGCACAGTTTTTTGTTCTGAGCAAGCTCACTTTTCGGACCCCATAGGAAACACAATAGAGTAGAAGAGTGCTCTTTTCTCTAAAGCAGATTGTGTTTCTTGTAAGGCGAGCTAGCATTTGTTTCCCAGTCCTAAATGGAGTTGAATCACATGCAGTTTCTGGTCCTATGAGCAAGAGTTTTTTTCTGGTAAGAAAAGTCACTATTGTGCTCCCATTGCCGTACACAGTGCAAATAGCACTCCCATCTGTTCCCAGCAAGTCCAGTGTATTGGACTGAAGAGGAGCTATTGTACTTGTCAGTTTCCTAAGCAGAGTTGAACTAGTTATGGCCCGTGTGTGTAGGAAGCACAGTTCTTTTGTTCTGAGCAAGCTCACTGTTCGGACCCCATAGGAAACACAGTAGAGTAGAAGAGTGCTCTTTTCTCAAAAGCAGAGTGTGTTTCATTTAAGGCAGCTAGCGTTTGTTTCCCAGTCCTAAATGGAGTTGAATCACATGCAGTTTCTGGTCCTACGAGCAAGAGTTGTTTTCTGGTAAGGAAAGTCACTATTGCGCTCCCATTGCCATACATAGTGCAAATAGCACTCGGTCCGTTCCCAGCAAGTACAGTGTATCGGACTGTTGAGGAGCTAATGTTCTTGTCAGTTTCCTAAGCAGAGTTGAACTAGATATGGCCTGTGTGAAGGAAGCACAGTTCTTTTGTTCTGATCAAGCTCACTGTTCTGACACTATAAAAAACACAGTAGAGTAGAAGAGTGCTCTTTTCTCAAAAGCACAGTGTTTTTCTTGTAAGGCGAGCTAGCGTTTGTTTCCCCGTCCTAAATGGAATTGAATCACATGCAGTTTCTGGTCCTAGGAGCAAGAGTTGTTTTCTGGTAAGAAGAGTCACTATTGCGCTCTCATTGTCATACACAGAGCAAATAGTACTGGCGTCTGTTCCCAGCATGTACAGTGTATGGACTGAAGAGGATCTACTGTTCTTGTCAGTTTCCTAAGCAGAATTGAATAGATATGGCCCCTGTGTGCAAAAAGCACAGTTCTTTTGTTCTGAGGAAACTCACTGTTCTGGCTCTATAGGAAACACAGTAGTGTAGAAGAGTGCTCTTTTCTCTAAAGCAGAGTGTGTTTCTTGTAAGGCGAACTAGCGTTTGTTTCCCAGTTCTAAATGGAGTTGAATCACATGCAGTTTCTGGTCCTACGAGCAAGAGTTGTTTTATGGTAAGAATAGTCACTATTGCGCTGCCATTGCCATACACAGGACAAATAGCACTGGCATCTGTTCCCAGCAAGTGCAGTGTATTGAACTGAAGAGGATCTACTGTTCTTGTCAGGGTCCTAATCAGAATTGAACTAGATATGGCCGTGTGTGTAGAAAGCACAGTTCCTTTGTACTGAGCAAGCTCACTGTTTTGACCACAGCGGAAACACAGTAAAGTAGAATAGTGCTCTTTTCTCAAAAGCAGAGGGTGTTTCTTGTAAGGCGAGCTAGCGTTTGTTTCCCAGTCCTAAATGGAGTTGAATCCCATGCAGTTTCTGGTCCTACGAGCAAGAGTTGTGTTCTGGCAAGAAGAGTCACTATTGTGCTGCCATTGCCATACACAGGACAAATAGCACTGTTGTCTGTTCCCAGCAAGTACACTGTATTGGACTGAAGAGGATCTACTGTTCATGTCAGGTTCCTAAGCAGAATTGAACTAGATATGGCCATGTGTGTAAGAAGCACAGTCTTTTGTTCTGAGCATGCTCACTGTTCTGGCCCTATAGGAAACACAGTAGAGTAGAAGAGTGCTCTTTTCTCAAAAGCAGAGTGTGTTTCTTGTAAGGCGAGCTAGCGTTTGTTTCCCAGTCTTACATGGAGTTGAATCACATGCAGTTTCTGGGCCTACGAGCAAGAGTTGTTTTCTGATAAGGAAAGTCACTATTGCGCTCCCATTGCCATACATAGTGCAAATAGCACTCGGTCCGTTCCCAGCAAGTACAGTGCATCGGAATGAAGAGGAGCTACTGTTCTTTTCAGTTTCCTAAGCAGAGTTGAACTAGATATGGTCCGTGTGTAGGAAGCAAAGTTTTCTGTTCTGAGCAAGCTCACTGTTTGGACCGCATAGGAAACTCAGTAGAGTAGAAGAGTGCTCTTTTCTCAAATGCAGAATGTGTTTCTTGTAAGGCGAGCTAGTGTTTGTTTCCCAGTCCTAAATGGAGTTGAATCACATGCAGTTTTGGGTCCTACGAGCTAGAGATGTTTTCTGGTAAAAAGAGTCACTATTGCACTGCCATTGCCATACAAAAGACAATTAGCACTGGCGTCTGTTCCCAGCAAGTACAGTGTATTGGACTGAAGAGGATCTACTGTTCTTGTCAGGTTTATAAGCAGAATTGAACTAGATATGGCCGTGTGTGTAGGAAGCACAGTTTTTTTGTTCTGAGCAAGCTCACTGTTCGGACCCCATAGATAACACAGTAGAGTAGAGGAGTGCTCTTTTCTCTAAAGCAGAGTGTGTTTCTTGTAAGGCGAGCTAGCATTTGTTTCTCAGGCCTAAATGGAGTTGAATCACATGCAGTTTCTGGTCCTACGAGCAAGAGTTGTTTTGTGGTAAGAATAGTCACTATTGTGCTGCCATTGCCATACACAGGACAAATAGCACTGGCGTCTGTTCCCACCAAGTACAGTGTATTGGACTGAAGAGGATCTACTGTTCTTGTCAGGTTCCTAATCAGAATTGAACTAGATATGGCCGTGTGTGCAGGAAGCACAGTTCTTTTGTTCTGAGCAAGCTCACTGTTCTGGCTCTATAGGAAACACAGTAGAGTAGAAGAGTGCTCTTTTCTCTAACGCAGAGTGTGTTTCTTGGAAGGCAAGCTACCATTTGTTTTCCAGTCCTAAATGGAGTTGAGTCACATGCAGTTTTTGGTCCCACGAGCAAGAGTTGTTTTCTGGTAAGAAGAGTCACTTCTGCGCTCCTATTGCCATAAACAGTGCAAATAGCACACCCGTCTGTTCCCAGCAATTACAGTGTATCGGACTGAAAAGGAGCTACTGTTCTTGTCAGTTTCCTAAGCAGAGTTGAACTAGATGTGGTCCATGTGTAGGAAGCACAGTTTTCTGTTCTGAGCAAGCTCACTGTTTGGACCCCTTAGGAAACACAGTAGAGTAGAAGAGTGCTCTTTTCTCAGAAGCAGAGTGTGTTTCTTGTAAGGAAGCTAGCGTTTGTTTCCCAGTCCTAAATGAAATTGAATTACATGCAGTTTCTGGTCCTATGACCAAGAGTTTTTTCTGGTAAGAAGAGTCACTGTTGCTCTCCCATTGCCATACACAGCGCAAATAGCACTGGCATCTGTTCCCAGCAAGTACAGTGTATTGGACTGAAGAGAAGCTACTGTTCTTGTCAGTTTCCTAAGCAGAATTGAACTAGATATGGCCCGTGTGTGTAGGAAGCACAGTTTTTTTGTTCTGAGCAAGCTCACTGTTCTGGCCCTACAGGAAACACAGTAGAGTAGAAGAGTGCTATTTTCTCTAAAGCGGAGGGTGTTTCTTGTAAGGCGAGCTAGCATTTGTTTCCCAGTCTTAAATGGAGTTGAATCCCATGGAGTTTCTGGTCCTACGAGCAAGAGTTGTTTTCTGGTAAGAAGAGTCACTATTGCACTGCCATTGCCATACAAACGACAATTAGCACTGGCGTCTGTTCCCAGCAAGTACAGTGTATTGGACTGAAGAGGATCTACTGTTCTTGTCAGGTTTATAAGCAGAATTGAACTAGATATGGCCGTGTGTGTAGGAAGCACAGTTTTTTTGTTCTGAGCAAGCTCACTGTTCGGACCCCATAGATAACACAGTAGAGTAGAGGAGTGCTCTTTTCTCTAAAGCAGAGTGTGTTTCTTGTAAGGCGAGCTAGCACTTGTTTCCCAGTCCTAAATGGAGTTGAATCACATGCAATTTCTGGTCCTACGATTAAGAGTTTGTTTCTGTAAGGAAAGACACTATTGCGCTCCCATTGCCATACATAGAGCAAATAGCACTCGGTCCATTCCCAGTAAGTACAGTGCATCGGACTGAAGAGGAGCTACTGTTCTTGTCAGTTTCCTAAGCAGAGTTGAACTAGACATGGCCCGTGTGAAGGAAGCACAGTTCTTTTGTTCTGATCAAGCTCACTGTTCTGGCCCTATAGGAAACACAGTAGAGTAGAAGAGTGCTCTTTTCTCAAAAGCAGAGTGTTTTTCTTGTAAGGCGAGCTTGCGTTTCTTTCCCAGTCCTAAATGAAGTTGAGACACATGCAGTTTTTGGTCCTACGAGCAAGAGTTTTTTTTCTGGTAAGAAGAGTCACTATTGCACTCCCATTTCCATACACAGTGCAAATAGCACTTGCATCGGTTCCCAGCAAGTACAGTGTATTGGACTGAGGAGTATCTACTGTTCTTGTCAGTTTCCTAAGCAGAGTTGAACTAGATATGGCCCGTGTGTGTAGGAAGCACAGTTCTTTTGTTCTGAGCAAGCTCACTGTTCGGATCCCATAGGAGACTAAGTAGAGTAGAAGAGTACTCTTTTCTCAAAAGCAGAGTGTGTTTCATGTAAGGCGAGCTAGCATTTGTTTCCCAGTCCTAAATGGAGTTGAATCACATGCAGTTTCTGGTCCTACGAGCAAGAGTTGTTTTCTGGTAAGAAAAGTCACTATTGCGCTCCCATTGCCATACACAGTGCAAATAGCACTCGCGTGTGTTCCCAGCTAGTACAGGGTATCGTACTGAAGAGGAGCTACTGTTTTTGTCCGTTTCCTCAGCAGAGTTGAACTAGATATGGCCCGTGTGTGTAGGAAGCACAGCTTTTTTTTTCTGAGCAAGATCACTGTTCTAGCCCTATAGGAAACACTTTAGAGTATAAGAGGGCTCTTTTTTCAAAAGCAGAGTGTGTTTCTTGTAATGCGAGCTAGCGTTTGTTTCCCAGTCCTAAATGGAGTTGAATCCCATGCAGTTTCTGGTCCTACGAGCAAGAGTTGTTTTCTCGTAAGAAGAGTCACTATTGCGCTCCCATTGTGATACACAGGGCAAATAGCACTGGCGTCTGTTCCCAGCATGTACAGTGTATTGGACTGAAGAGGAGCTACTGTTCTTGTCAGTTTCCTAAGCAGAATTGAACTAGATATGGCCGTGTGAGTAGGAAGCACAGTTCTTTTGTTGTGAGCCAGCTCACTGTTCTGGCCCTATAGAAAACACAGAAGATTAGAAGAGTGCTCTTTTCTCAAAAGCAGAGTGTGTTTCTTGTAAGGCAAGCTAACGTTCGTTTCCCAGTTCTAAATGGAGTTGAATAACATGCAGCTACTATTCCTACGCGCAAGAGTTGTTTTATGGTAAGAAGAGTCACTATTGCGCTGCCATTGCCATACACAGGACAAATTCCACTGGCGTCTGTTCCCAGCAAGTACAGTGTATTGGACTGAACAGGATCTACTGTTCTTGTCAGGTTCCTAAGCAGAATTGAACTAGATATGGCCGTGTGTGTAGGAAGCACAGCTTTTTTTTTCTGAGCCAGCTCACTGTTCTGGCCCTATAGAAAACACAGAAGATTAGAAGAGTGCTCTTTTCTCAAAAGCAGAGTGTGTTTCTTGTAAGGCGAGCTAGCGTTTGTTTCCCAGTCCTAAATGGAGTTGAATCCCATGCAGTTTCTGGTCCTACGAGCAAGAGTTGTTTTCTGGTAAGGAAAGTAACTATTGAGCTCCCATTGCCATACATAGTGCAAATAGCCCTCCCGTCTGTTCCCAGCAAGTACAGTGTATCAGACTGAAGAGGAGCTACTGTTCTTGTCAGTTTCCTAAGCAGAGTTGAACTAGAGATGGTCGGTGTGTGTAGGAAGCACAGTTCTTTTGTTCTGAGCAAGCTCACTGTTCTGGCCCTATAGGAAACATAGTAGAGTAGAAGAGTGCTCTTTTCTCAAAAGCAGAGTGTATTTCTTGTAAGGCGAGCTAGCGTTTGTTTCCCAGTCCTAAATGGAGTTGAATCACATGCAGTTTCTGGTCCTATGAGCAAGAGTTGTTTTCTGGTAAGAAGAGTCAATATTGCGCTGCCATTGCCCTACACAGGACAAATAGCACTGGCGTCTGTTCCCAGCTGTACAGTGTATTGGACTGAAGAGGATCTACTGTTCTTGTCAGGTTCCTAAGCAGAATTGAACTAGATATGGCCGTGTGTGTAGGAAGCACAGTTCTTTTGATTTGAGCAAGTTCACTGTTTGGTCCTCTTAAGAAACACAATAGAGTAGAAGAGCACTTTTTTCTCTAAATCAGAGTGTGTTTCTTGTAAGGCGAGCTAGCATTTGTTTCCCAGTCCTATATGGAGTTGCATCACATGCAGTTTCTGGTCCTACGAGCAAGAGTTGTTTTCTGCTAAGAAGAGTCACTATTGTGCTCCCATTGTCATACACAGGGCAAATAGCACTCGCGTCTGTTCCCAGCATGCACAGTGTATTGGACTGAAGAGGATCTACTGTTCTTGTCAGTTTCCTAAGCAGAGTTGAACTAGATATGGCCGTGTGTGTAGGAAGCACAGTTCTTTTGTTCTGAGCAAGCTCACTGTTCTGGCCCTATAGGAAACATAGTAGAGTAGAAGAGTGCTCTTTTCTCAAAAGCAGAGTGTGTTTCTTGTAAGGCAAGCTAGCGTTTGTTTCCCAGTCCAACATGGAGTTGAATCACATGCAGTTTCTGGTCCTACAAACAAGAGTTGTTTTCTGGTAAGAAGAATGACTATTGCGCTGCCATTGCCATACACAGGACAAATAGGACTGGCGTCTTTTCGCAGCAAGTACAGTGCATTGGACGGAAGAGGATCTACTGTACTTGTCAGGTTCTTAAGCAGATTTGAACTAGATTTGGCCGTGTGTGTAGGAAGCACAGTTTTTTTGTTCTGAGCAAGCTCACTGTTCGGACGCCATAGGAAACACAGTAGAGTAGAAGAGTGCTCTTTTCTCTAAAGCAGAGTGTGTTTCTTGTAAGGCGAGCTCGCGTTTGTTTCCCAGTCCTAAATGGAGTTGAGTCTCAGGCAGTTTTTGGTCCTACGAGCAAGAGTTGTTTTCTGGTAAGAAGAGTCACTATTGCCCTCCAAATGCCATACACAGTGCAAATAGCTCTCGCATCTGTTCCCAGCAAATATAGTGTATTGGACTGAATAGGAGCTATTGTTCTTGTCAGTTTCCTAATCAGAGTTGAGCTTGATATTTCCCGTGTAGGAAGCACAGTTCTTTTGTTCTGAGCAAGCTCACTGTTTGGACCCCATAGGAAACACAGTAGAGTAGCAGAGTGCTCTTTTCTCTAAAGCAGAGTGTGTTTCTTGTAAGGCGAGCTAGCGTTTGTTTCCCAGTCCTAAATGGAGTTGAATCACATGGAGTTTCTGGTCCTACGAGCAAGAGTTGTTTTATGGTAAGAAGAGTCACTATTGCGCTGCCATTGCCATACACAGGACAAATAGCACTGGCGTTTTTTCCCAGCAAGTACAGTGTATTGGACTGAAGAAGATCTACTCCTCTTGTCAGGTTCCTAAGCAGAATTGAACTAGATATGGCCGTGTGTGTAGGAAGCACAGTTCTTTTGTTCTGAGCAAGCTCACTGTTTGGACCACATAGGAAACACAGTAGAGTAGAAGAGTGCTCTTTTCACAAAAGCAGAGTGTTTTTCTTTTAAGGCGAGCTAGCGTTTGTTTCCCAGTCCTAAATGGAGTTTAATCACATGCAGTTTCTGTTCCTACGAGCAAGAGTTGTTTTCTGGTAAGGAAAGTAACTATTGAGCTCCCATTGCCATACACAGTGCAAATAGCACTCGCATCTGTTCCCAGCAAATACAGTGTATCGGACTGAAGAGGAGCTACTGTTCTTGTCAGTTTCCTAAGCAGAGTTGAACTAGATATGGTCGGTGTTTGAAGGAAGCACAGTTCTTTTGTTCTGAGCAAGCTCACTGTTTGGACCCCATAGGAAACTCAGTAGAGTAGAAGAGTGCTCTTTTCTCTAAAGCAGAGTGTGTTTCATGTAAGGCGAGCTAGCGTATGTTTCGCAGTCCTAAATGGAGTGGAATCACATGCAGATTCTGGTCCTATGAGCAAGAGTTGTTTTCTGGTAAGGAAAGTCACTATTGCGCTCCCATTGCCATACAGAGTGCAAATAGCACATGCGTCTGTTCCCAGCAAGTACAGTGTATCAGACTGTAGAGGAGCTACTGTTCTTGTCAGTTTCCTAAGTAGAGTTGAACTAGATATGGCCCGTGTGTGTAGGAAGCCCAGTTCTTATGTTCTGAGCAAGCTCACTGTTCTGGCCCTATAGGAAACACAGTAGAGTAGAAGAGTGCACTTTTCTTAAAAGCAGAGTGTGTTTTTGGAAGGCGAGCTAGCGTTTGTTTCCAAGTCCTAAATAGAGTTGAGTCACATGCAGTTTTTGGTCCTACGAGCAAGAGTTGTTTTCTGGTAAGACGAGTCACTATTGTGCTCCAATTGCCATTCAGAGTGCAAATAGCACTCGCGTCTGTTCCGAGCAAGTACAGTGTATTGGACTGAAGAGGAGCTGCTGTTCTTGTCAGTTTCCTAAGCAGAGCTGAACTAGATATGGTCCGTGTGTGTAGGAAGCACAGTTCTTTTGTTCTGAGCAAGCTCACTGTTTGGACCGCATAGGAAACACAGTAGAGTAGAAGAGTGCTCTTTTCTCTAAAGCAGAGTGTGTTTCTTCTAAGGCGAGCTAGCGTATGTTTCGCAGTCCTAAATGGAGTGGAATCACATGCAGATTCTGGTCCTATGAGCAAGAGTTGTTTTCTGGTAAGGAAAGTCACTATTGCGCTCCCATTGCCATACAGAGTGCAAATAGCACATGCGTCTGTTCCCAGCAAGTACAGTGTATCAGACTGTAGAGGAGCTACTGTTCTTGTCAGTTTCCTAAGTAGAGTTGAACTAGATATGGCCCGTGTGTGTAGGAAGCCCAGTTCTTATGTTCTGAGCAAGCTCACTGTTCTGGCCCTATAGGAAACACAGTAGAGTAGAAGAGTGCACTTTTCTTAAAAGCAGAGTGTGTTTCTTGTAAGGCGAGCTCGCGTTTGTTTCCCAGTCCTAAATGGAGTTGAGTCACATGCAGTTTTTGGTCCTACGAGCAAGAGTTGTTTTCTGGTAAGAAGAGTCACTGTTGCGCTCCAAATGCCATATACAGTGCAAATAGCACTCGCGTCTGTTCCCAGCAAGTACAGTGTATTGGACTGAATAGGAGCTACTGTTCTTGTCAGTTTCCTAAGCAGACTTGAACTAGATATGGCCGTGTGTGTAGGAAGCACAGTTTTTTTGTTCTGAGCAAGCTCACTGTTCAGAACACCTAGGAAACACAGTAGAGTAGAAGAGTGCTCTTTTCTCAAAAGTAGAGTGTGTTTTTGGAAGGCGAGCTAGCGTTTGTTTCCCAGTCCTAAATAGAGTTGAGTCACATGCATTTTTTGTCCTACGAGGAAGAGTTGTTTTCTGGTAAGACGAGTCACTACTGTGCTCCAATTGCCATTCAGAGTGCAAATAGCACTCGCGTCTGTTCCGAGCAAGTACAGTGTATTGGACTGTAGAGGAGCTACTGTTCTTGTCAGTTTCTTAAGCAGAGTTGATCTAGATAGGGCCCGTGTGTGTAGGAAGCACAGTTCTTTTGTTCTGAGCAAGCTCACTGTTTGGACCCCATAGGAAATACAGTAGAGCAGAAGAGTGCTCTTTTCTCTAAAGCAGAGTGTGTTTCTTTTAAGGCGAGCTAGCATTTGTTTCCCAGTCCTAAATGGAGTGGAATCACATGCAGTTTTTTGTACTACAAGCAAGAGTTGTTCTCTGGTAAGACGAGTCACTATTGTGCTACAATTGCCATACACAGTGCAAATCGCACTCGCGTCTGTTCCGAGCACGTACAGTGTATTGGACTGAAGAGGAGCTACTGTTCTTGTCAGTTTCCTAAGCAGAGTTGAACTAGATATGGCCCGTGTGTGTAGGAAGCACAGTTCTTTTGTTCTGAGCAAGCTCACTGTTTGGACCCCATAGGAAACACAGTAGAGTAGAAGAGTGCTCTTTTCTCAAAAGCAGAGTGTGTTTCATGTAAGGCGAGCTAGCATTTGTTTCCCAGTCCTAAATAAAGTTGAATCACATGCAGTTTCTGGTCCTACGAGCAATAGTTGTTTTCTGGTAAGGAAAGTCACTATTGCGCTCCCATTGCCATACACAGTGCAAATAGCCCTCCCGTCTGTTCCCAGCAAGTACAGTGTATCGGACTGAAGAGGATCTACTGTTCTTGTCAGGTTCCTAAGCAGACTTGAACTATATATGGCCGTGTTTGTAGGAAGCACAGTTTTTTTGTTCTGAGGAAGCTCACTGTTCGGAACACATAGGAACCAGTAGAGTAGAAGAGTGCTCTTTTCTCAAAAGCAGAGTGTGTTTCTTGGAAGGCAAGCTAGCGTTTGTTTCCCAGTCCTAAATGGAGTTGAGTCACATGCAGTTTCTGGTCCTACGAGCAAGAGTTGTTTTCTGGTAAGAAGAATCACTGTTGCGCTCCAAATGCCATATACAGTGCAAATAGCACTCGCGTCTCTTCCCAGCAAGTACAGTGTATTGGACTGAATAGGAGCTACTGTTCTTGTCAGTTTCCTAAGCAGACTTGAACTAGATATGGCCGTGTGTGTAGGAAGCACAGTTTTTTTGTTCTGAGCAAGCTCACTGTTCGGAACACATAGGAAACACAGTAGAGTAGAAGAGTGCTCTTTTCTCAAAAGCAGAGTGTGTTTTTGGAAGGCGAGCTAGCGTTTGTTTCCAAGTCCTAAATAGAGTTGAGTCACATGCAGTTTTTTGTCCTACGAGCAAGAGTTGTTTTCTGGTAAGACGAGTCACTATTGTGCTCCAATTGCCATTCAGAGTGCAAATAGCACTCGCGTCTGTTCCGAGCAAGTACAGTGTATTGGACTGAAGAGGAGCTGCTGTTCTTGTCAGTTTCCTAAGCAGAATTGAACTAGATATGGCCGTGTGTGTAGGAAGCACAATTCTCTTGTTCTGATCAAGCTCACTGTTCTGGCCCTATAGGATACACAGAAGAGTAGAAGAGTGCTCTTTTCTCAAAAGCAGAGTGTGTTTCTTGTAAGGCGAGCTAGCGTTTGTTTCCCAGTCCTAAATGGAGTTGAATCACATGCAGTTTCTGGTCCTATGAGCAAGAGTTGTTTTCTGGTAAGGAAAGTCACTATTGCGCTCCCATTTCCATACACAGTGCAAATAGCACATGCGTCTGTTACCAGCAAGTACAGTGTATCAGACTGAAGAGGAGCTACTGTTGTTGTCAGTTTCCTAAGCAGAGTTGAACTAGATATGGCCCGTGTGTGTAGGAAGCACAGTTCTTATGTTCTGAGCAAGCTCACTGTTCTGGCCCTATAGGAAACACAGTAGAGTAGAAGAGTGCACTTTTCTTAAAAGCAGAGTGTGTTTCTTGTAAGGCGAGCTCGCGTTTGTTTCCCATTCCTAAATGGAGTGAGTCACATGCAGTTTTTTGTCCTACGAGCAAGAGTTGTTTTCTGGTAAGAAGAGTCACTGTTGCGCTCCAAATGCCATAACAGTGCAAATAGCACTTGCGTCTGTTCCCAGCAAGTACAGTGTATCAGAGTGAATAGGAGCTACTGTTCTTGTCAGTTTCCTAAGCAGAATTGAACTAGATATGGCCGTGTGTGTAGGAAGCAGAGTTTTTTTGTTCTGAGCAAGCTCACTGTTCAGAACACATAGGAAACACAGTAGAGTAGAAGAGTGCTCTTTTCTCAAAAGTAGAGTGTGTTTCTTGTAAGGCAAGATAGCGTTTGTTTCCCAGTACTAAATGGAGTTGAATCCCATGCAGTTTGTGGTCCTACGAGCAAGAGTTGTTTTCTGGTAAGAAGAGTCACTATTGTGCTCCCATTGTCATACACAGGGCAAATAGCACTGGCGTCTGTTCCCAGCATGTACAGTGTATTGGACTGAAGAGGATCTACTGTTCTTGTCAGTTTCCTAAGCAGAATTGAACTAGATATGGCCGTGTGTGTAGGAAGCACAATTCTCTTGTTCTGATCAAGCTCACTGTTCTGGCCCTATAGGATACACAGAAGAGTAGAAGAGTGCTCTTTTCTCAAAAGCAGAGTGTGTTTCTTGTAAGGCGAGCTAGCGTTTGTTTCCCAGTCCTAAATGGAGTTGAATCACATGCAGTTTCTGGTCATATGAGCAAGAGTTGTTTTCTGGTAAGGAAAGTCACTGTTGTACTCCCATTGCCATACATAGTGCAAATAGCACTCGCGTCTGTTCCCAGCAAGTACAGTGTATTGGACTGAAGAGGAGCTACTGTTCTTTTCATTTTCCTAAGAGGAGTTGAACCAGATATGTCCCATGTGTGTAGGAAGCACACTTCTTTTGTTCTGAGAAAGATCACTGTGCGGACATCATAGGAAACACAGTAGAGTAGAAGAGTGCTCTCTTCTCAAAATTTGATTGTGTTTCTGGAAAGGCGAGCTAGTGTTTGTTTCCCAGTCCTAAATGGAGTTGAATCCCATGCAGTTTGTGGTCCTACGAGCAAGAGTTGTTTTCTGGTAAGAAGAGTCACTATTGTGCTCCCATTGCCATACACAGTGCAAATAGCACTCGCGTCTGTTCCCAGCAAGTACAGTGTATTGGACTGAAGAGCAGCTACTGTTCTTGTCAGTTTCCTAAGCAGAGTTTAACTAGCTATGGCCCGAGTGTGTAGGAAGCACAGTTCTTTTGTTCTGAGCAAGCTTACTGTTCGGACCCCATAGGAAACACAGTAGAGTAGAAGCGTGCTCTTTTCTCAAAAGCAGAGTGTGTTTCTTGTAAGGCGAGATTGCGTGTGTTACCCAGTACTAAATGGAGTTGAATCCCATGCAGTTTGTGGTCCTACAAGCAAGAGTTGTTTTCTGGTAAGAAGTGTCACTATTGCGCTCCCATTGTCATACACAGGGCAAATAGCACTGGCATCTGTTCCCAGCATGTACAGTGTATTGGACTGAAGAGGATCTACTGTTCTTTTCAGTTTTCTAAGCAAAATGGAACTAGATATGGCCGTGTATGTAGGAAGCACTGTTCTCTTGTTCTGATCAAGCTCACTGTTCTGGCTCTATAGGAAACACAGTAGAGTAGAAGTGTGCTCTTTTCTCAAAAGCAGAGTGTGTTACTTGTAAGGCGAGCAAGTGTTTGTTTCCCAGTCCTAAATGGAGTTGAATCACATCCAATTTCTGGTCCTATGAGCAAGAGTTGTTTTCTGGTAAGGAAAGTCACTATTGCGCTCCCATTGCCATACATAGTGCCAATAGCACTCGCGTCTGTTCCCAGCAAGTACAGTGTATTGGACTGAAGAGGAGCTACTCCTCTTGTCATTTTCCTAAAAGGAGTTGAACTAGATATGGCTCGTGTGTGTAGGAAGAACAGTTCTTTTGTTCTGAGAAAGCACACTGTGCGGACACCATTGGAAACACAGTAGAGTAGATGAGTGCTCTTTTCTCAAAATTAAATTGTGCTTCTTGAAAGGCGAGCTAGTATTTGCTTCCCAGTCAAAAATGGAGTTGAATCCCATGCCGTTTCTGGTCCTACGAGCAAGAGTTTTTTTCTGGTAAGAAGAGTCACTATTGCGCTCCCATTGTCATACACAGTGCAAATAGCACTGGCGTCTGTTCCCAGCAAGTATGGTGTATTGGACTGAAGAGCAGCTACTGTTCTTGTCAGTTTCCTAAGCAGAGTATAACTAGATACGGCCCGTGTGTGTAGGAAGCACAGTTCATTTGTTCTTAGCAAGCTCACTGTTCGGACCCCATAGGAAACACTGTAGAGCAGAAGAGTGCTCTTTTCTCAAAAGCAGAGTGCGTTTCTTGAAAGGCGAGCTAGTGTTTGTTTCCCAGTCAGAAATGGAATTGAATCCCGTGCAGTTTCTGGTCCTACGAGCAAGAGTTTTTTTCTGGTAAGAAGAGTCACTATTGCGCTCCCATTGCCATACACAGTGCAAATAGCACTGGCGTCTGTTCCCTGCATGTACAGAGTATTGGACGGAATAGGAGCTCCTGTTCTTGTCAGATTCCTAAGCAGAGTTGAACTAGATATGTCCCCTGTGTGTAGGAAGCACAGTTCTTTTGTTCAGAGCAAGTTCACTGTTCTGGCCCTATAGGAAACACAGTAGAGTAGAAGAGTGCTCTTTTCTTAAAAGCAGAGTGTGTTTCTTGTAAGGCGAGCTAGCGTTTCTTTCCCAGTCCTAAATCGAGTTGAATCACATGCAGTTTCTTGTCCTACGAACAAGAGTTGTTTTCTGGTAAGAAGAGTCACTATTGCGCTCCCATTGTCATACACAGGGCAAATAGCACTGGCGTCTGTTCCCAGCATGTACAGTGTATTGGACTGAAGAGGTTAAACTGTTCTTGTCAGTTTCCTAAGTAGAATTGAACTAGATATGGCCCGTGTGTGTAGGAAGCACAGTTTTTTTGTTCTGAGCAAGCACACTGTTCGGAACACATAGGAAAAACAGTAGAGTAGAAGAGTGCTCTTTTCTCAAAAGCAGAGTGTGCTTCTTGGAAGTCGAGCTAGTGTTTGTTTCCCAGTCCTAAATGGAGTTGAGTCACATGCAGTTTTTTGTCCTACGAGCAAAAGATGTTTTCTGGTAAGACAAGTCACTATTGTGCTCCAATTGCCATACACAGTGCAAATAGCACTCGCGTCTGTTCCCCGCAAGTACAGTGTATTGGACTGAAGAGGAGCTACTGTTCTTGTCAGTTTCCTAAGCAGAGTTGAACTAGATATGGCTCGTGTGTGTGGGAAGCACAGTTCTTTTGTTCTGAGCAAGCTCACTGTTTGGACCTCATAGGAAACACAGTAGAGTAGAAGAGTGCTCTTTTCTCTAAAGCAGAGTGTGTTTCTTGTAAGGCGAGCTAACGTTTGTTTCCCAGTCCTAAATAGAGTTGAATCACATGCAGTTTCTGGTCCTACGAGCAAGAATTGTTTTATGGTAAGAAGAGTCACTATTGCGCTGCCATTGCCATACACAGGACAAATAGCACTCGTGTCTGTTCCCAGCAAGTACAGGGTATTGGACTGAAGAGGAGCTACTGTTCTTCTCAGTTTCCTAAGCAGAGTTGAACTAGATATAGCCCGTGTGTGTAGGAAGCACAGTTCTTTTGTTCTGAGCAAGCTCATTGTTCGGACCGCATAGGAAACACAGTAGAGTAGAAGAGTGCTCTTTTCACTAAAGCAGAGTGTGTTTCTTGTAAGGCGAGCTACCGTTTGTTTCCCAGTCCTAAATGGAGTGGAATCACATGCAGTTTCTGGTCCTACGAGCAAGAGACGTTTTATGGTAAGAAGGGTCAGTATTGCGCTGCCATTGCCATACACAGGACAAATAGCACTGGCGTCTGTTTCCAGCAAGTACAGTGTATTGGATTGAAGAGGATCTACTGTTCTTGTCAGGTTCCTAAGCAGAATTGAACTAGATATGGCGGTGTGTGTAGGAAGCACAGTTCTTTTGTTCTGAGCAAGTTCACTGTTCGGACCCCATAGGAAACACAGTAGAGTAGAAGAGTGCTCTTTTATCAAAAGCAGAGTGTGTTTCTTGTAAGGAGAGCTAGCGTTTGTTTCCCAGTCCTAAATGGAGTTGAATCACATGCAGTTTCTGTTCCTACGAGCAAGAGTTGTTTTCTGGTAAGGAAAGTAACTATTGAGCTCCCATTGCCATACACAGTGCAAATAGCACTCGCGTCTGTTCCCAGCAAATACAGTGTATCGGACTGAAGTGGAGCTACTGTTCTTGTCAGTTTCCTAAGCAGAGTTGAACAAGATATGGTCTGTGTGTGGAGGAAGCACAGTTCTTTTGTTCTGAGCAAGCTCACTGTTCTGCTCTATAGAAAACACAGTAGAGTAGAAGAGTGCTCTTTTCTCAAAAGCAGAGTGTGTTTCTTGTAAGGCGAGCTAGCGTTTGTTTCCCAGCCCAAAATGGAGTTGAATCACATGCAGTTTCTGGTCCTACGAGCAAGAGTTGTTTTATGGTAAGAAGAGTCACTATTGCGCTGCCATTGCCATACACAGGACAAATAGCACTGTTTTCTGTTCCCAGCAGTACAGTGTATTGGACTGAAGAGGATCTACTGTTCTTGTCAGGTTACTAAGCAGAATTGAACTAGGTGTGGCGGTGTGTGTAGGAATCACGTTTTTTTTTTTTTGTTCTGAGCAAGCTTACTGTTCGGACCTCATAGGAAACACAGTAGAGTAGAATAGTGCTCTTTTCTCAAAAGCAGAGTGTGTTTCTTGTAAGACGAGCTAGCATTTGTTTCCCAGTCCTAAATGGAGTTGAATCACATGCAGTTTCTTGTTCTACGAGCAAGAGTTGTTTTATGGTAAGAAGAGTCACTATTGCGCTGCCATTGTCATACACAGGACAAATAGCACTGTTGTCTGTTCCCAGCAGTACAGTGTATTGGACTGGAGAGGATCTACTGTTCTTGTCAGGTTACTAAGCAGAATTGAACTAGGTGTGGCGGTGTGTGTAGGAAGCACGTTTTTTTGGTTCTGAGCAAGCTCACTGTTTGGACCTCATAGGAAACACAGTAGAGTAGAAGAATGCTCTATTCTCAAAAGCAGAGTGTGTTTCTTGTAAGGCGTGCTAGAGTTTGTTTCCTAGTCCTAAATGGAGTTGAATCACATACAGTTTCTGGTCCTACGAGCAAGAGTTGTTTTATGGTAAGAAGAGTCACTATTGCGCTGCCATTGCCATACACAGGACAAATAGCACTGGTGTCTCTTCCCAGCAAGTACAGTGTATTGGACTGAAGAGGATCTACTGTTCTTGTCAGGTTCCTAAGCAGACTTGAACTAGATATGGCCCATGTGTAGGAAGCACAGTTCTTTTGTTCTGAGCAAGCTCACAGTTTGGACCCCATAGGAAACTCAGTAGAGTAGAAGAGTGCTCTTTTCTCAAAAGCAAAGTGTGTTTCATGTAAGACAAGCTAGCATTTGTTTCCCAGTGCTAAATGGAGTTGAATCCCATGCAGTTTCTGGTCCGATGAGCAAGAGTTGTTTTCTGGTAAGAAGAGTCACTATTGTGCTGCCATTGCCCTACACAGGACAAATAGCACTGGCGTCTCTTCCCAGCAAGTACAATGTATTGGACTGAAGAGGAGCTACTGTTCTTGTCAGATTCCTAAGCAGAGCTGAACTACATATGGTCCGTGTGTGTAGGAAGCACAGTTCTTTTGTTCTGAGCAAGCTCACTGTTCTGGCCCTATAGAAAACACAGTAGAGTAGAAGAGTGCTCTTTTCTCTAAAGCAGAGTGTGTTTCTTGTAAGGAGAGCTAGCGTTTGTTTCCCAGTCCTAAACGGAGTTGAATCATATGCAGTTTCTGGTCCTACGAGCAAGAGTTGTTTTATGGTAAGAAGAGTCACTATTGCGCTGCCATTGCCATACACAGGACAAATAGCACTGTTGTCTGTTCCCAGGAGTACAGTGTATTGGACTGAAGAGGATCTACTGTTCTTGTCAGGATCTTAAGCAGAATTGAACTAGGTGTGCCGGTGTGTGTAGGAAGCACGTTTTTTTTGTTCTGAGCAAGCTCACTGTTCGGACCTCATAGGAAACACAGTAGAGTAGAAGAGTGCTCTTTTCTCAAAAGCAGAGTGTGTTTCTTGTAAGGCGAGCTAGAGTTTGTTTCCTAGTCCTAAATGGAGTTCAATCACAGGCAGTTTCCGGTCCTATTAGCAAGAGTTGTTTTCTGGTAAGGAAAGTTACTATTGTGCTCCCATTGCCATACACAGTGCAAATAGCACTCACGTCTGTTCCCAGAAAGTACAGTGAATTGGACTGAATAGGAGCTACTGTTCTTGTCAGTTTCCTAAAGCAGAGTTGAACTAGATATGGTCGTGTGTGTAGGAAGCACAGTTCTTTTGTTCTGAGCAAGCTCACTGTTTGGACCCCATAGGAAACTCAGTAGAGTAGAAGAGTGCTCTTTTCTCAAAAGCAGAGTGTGTTCCTTGTAAGGCGAGCTAGCGTTTGTTTCCCAGTCCTAAATGGAGTTGAATCACATGGAGTTTCTGGTCCTTCAAGCAAGAGATGTTTTCTGGTAAGAAGAGTCACTATTGCGCTGCCATTGCCATACACAGGACAAATAGCACTGGCGTCTTTTCCAAGCAAGTACAGTGTATTGGACGAATGAGGATCTACTGTTCTTGTCAGGTTGATATTCAGACTTGAACTAGATATGGCCTTGTGTGTAGGAAGCACAGTTTTTTTGTTCTGAGCAAGCTCACTCTTCTGGCCCTATAGGAAACACAGTAGAGTAGAAGAGTGCTCTTTTCTCAAAAGCAGAGTGTGTTTCTTGTAAGGCGAGCTCGCGTTTGTTTTCCAGTCCTAAATGGAGTTGAGTCATAGGCAGTTTTTGGTCCTACAAGCAAGAGTTGTTTTCTGGTAAGAAGAGACACTATTGTGCTCCAAATGCAACACACAGTGCAAAGAGCACTCGCGTCACTTCCCAGCAAGTACATTGTATCGGACTGAATAGGAGCTACTGTTCTTGTCAGTTTCCTAAGCAGAGTTGAATTAGATATGGCCGTGTGTAGGAAGCACAGTTCTTTTGTTCTGAGCAAGCTCACTGTTTGGCCCTATAGGAAACACAGTAGAGTAGAAGAGTGCTCTTTTCTCTAAAGCAGAGTGTGTTACTTGTAGGGCTAGCCAGCGTTTGTTTCCCAGTCCTAAATGGAGTTGAATCACATGCAGTTTCTGGTCCTACGAACAAGAGTTGTTTTATGGTAAGAAGAGTCACTATTGCGCTGCCATTGCCATACACAGGACAAATAGCACTGGCATCTGTTCCCAGCAAGTACAGTGTATTGGACTGAAGAGGATCTACTGTTCTTGTCAGGTTCCTAAGCAGAATTGAACTAGATATGGCCGTGTGTGTAGGAAGCACAGTTCTTTTGTTCTGAGCAAGCTCTATGTTCGGACCCCATAGGAAACACAGTAGAGTAGAATTGTGCTCTTTTCTCAAAAGCAGAGTGTGTTTCTTGTAAGGCGATCTAGCGTTTGTTTCCCAGTCCTAAATGGAGTTGAATCGCATGCAGTTTCTGTTCCTACGAGCAAGAGTTGTTTTCTGGTAAGGAAAGTAACTATTGAGCTCCCATTGCCATACTCAGTGCAAATAGCACTCGCGTCTGTTCCCAGCAAATACAGTGTATCGGACTGAAGTGGAGCTACTGTTCTTGTCAGTTTCCTAAGCAGAGTTGAACTAGATATGGTCGGTGTGTGTAGGAAGCACAGTTCTTTTGTTCTGAGCAAGCTCACTGTTCTGGCCCTATAGAAAACACAGTAGAGTAGAAGAGTGCTCTTTTCTCAAAAGCAGAGTGTGTTTCTTGTAAGGCGACCTAGCGTTTGTTTCCCAGTCCAAAATGGAGTTGAATCACATGCAGTTTCTGGTCCTACGAGCAAGAGTTGTTTTCTGTTAAGGAAAGTAACTATTGAGCTCCCATTGCCATACTCAGTGCAAATAGCACTCGCGTCTGTTCCCAGCAAATACAGTGTATCGGACTGAAGTGGAGCTACTGTTCTTGTCAGTTTCCTAAGCAGAGTTGAACTAGATATGGTCGGTGTGTGTAGGAAGCACAGTTCTTTTGTTCTGAGCAAGCTCACTGTTCTGGCCCTATAGAAAACACAGTAGAGAAGAAGAGTGCTCTTTTCTCAAAAGCAGAGTGTGTTTCTTGTAAGGCGAGCTAGCGTTTGTTTCCCAGTCCAAAATGTAGTTGAATCACATGCAGTTTCTGGTCCTACGAGCAAGAGTTGTTTTATGGTAAGAAGAGTCACTATTGCGCTGCCATTGCCATACACAGGACAAATAGCACTGTTGTCTGTTCCCAGCAGTACAGTGTATTGGACTGAAGAGGATCTACTGTTCTTGTCAGGTTACTAAGCAGAATTGAACTAGGTGTGGCGGTGTGTGTAGGAATCACGTTTTTTTTTGTTCTGAGCAAGCTCACTGTTCGGACCTCATAGGAAACACAGTAGAGTAGAATAGTGCTCTTTTCTCAAAAGCAGAGTGTGTTTCTTGTAAGGCGAGCTAGCGTTTGTTTCCCAGTCCTAAATGGAGTTGAATCACATGCAGTTTCTGGTCCTACGAGCAAGAGTTGTTTTATGGTAAGAAGAGTCACTATTGCGCTGCCATTGCCATACACAGGACAAATAGCACAGTTGTCTGTTCCCAGCAGTACAGTGTATTGGACTGGAGAGGATCTACTGTTCTTGTCAGGTTACTAAGCAGAATTGAACTAGGTGTGGCGGTGTGTGTAGGAAGCACTGTTCTTTTTTTCTGAGCAAGCTCACTGTTTGGACCCCATAGGAAACACAGTAGAGTAGAAGAGTGCTCTTTTCTCTAAAGCAGAGTGTGTTTCTTGTAAGACGAGCTAGCGTTTGTTTCCCAGTCCTACATGGAGTGGAATCACATGCAGTTTCTGGTCCTATGAGCAAGAGTTGTTTTCTGGTAAGGAAAGTCACTATTGCGCTCCCATTTCCATACACAGTGCAAATAGCACATGCGTCTGTTACCAGCAAGTACAGTGTATCAGACTGAAGAGGAGCTACTGTTGTTGTCAGTTTCCTAAGCAGAGTTGAACTAGATATGGCCCGTGTGTGTAGGAAGCACAGTTCTTATGTTCGGAGCAAGCTCACTGTTCTGGCCCTATAGGAAACACAGTAGAGTAGAAGAGTGCACTTTTCTTAAAAGCAGAGTGTGTTTCTTGTAAGGCGAGCTCGCGTTTGTTTCCCAGTCCTAAATGGAGTGAGTCACATGCAGTTTTTTGTCCTACGAGCAAGAGTTGTTTTCTGGTAAGAAGAGTCACTGTTGCGCTCCAAATGCCATATACAGTGCAAATAGCACTTGCGTCTGTTCCCAGGAAGTACAGTGTATCAGAGTGAATAGGAGCTACTGTTCTTGTCAGTTTCCTAAGCAGAATTGAACTAGATATGGCCGTGTGTGTAGGAAGCAGAGTTTTTTTGTTCTGAGCAAGCTCACTGTTCAGAACACATAGGAAACACAGTAGAGTAGAAGAGTGCTCTTTTCTCAAAAGCAGAGTGTGTTTTTGGAAGGCGAGCTAGCGTTTGTTTCCCAGTCCTAAATGGAGTTGAATCCCATGCAGTTTCTGGTCCTACGAGCAAGAGTTGTTTTCTGGTAAGAAAAGTCACTATTGTGCTCCCATTGTCATACACAGGGCAAATAGCACACGCGTCTGTTCCCAGCATGTACAGTGTATTGGACTGAAGAGGATCTACTGTTCTTGTCAGGTTCCTAAGCAGAGTTGAACTAGATATGGCCGTGTGTGTAGGAAGCACAGTTCTTTTGTTCTGAGCAAGCTCACTGTTCTGGCCCTATAAGAAACACAGTAGAGTAGTAGAGTGCTCTTTCTCAAAAGCAGATTGTGTTTCCTGTAAGGCGAGCTCGCGTTTGTTTCCCAGTCCTAAATGGAGTTGAGTCACATGCAGTTTTTTGTCCTACGAGCAAGAGTTGTTTTCTGGTAAGAAGAGTCACTGTTGCGCTCCAAATGCCATATACAGTGCAAATAGCACTCGCGTCTGTTCCCATCAAGTACAGTGTATAAGACTGAAGAGGAGCTACTCTTCTTGTCAGTTTCCTAAGCAGACTTGAACTAGATATGGCCGTGTGTGTAGGAAGCACAGTTTTTTTGTTCTGAGCAAGCTCACTGTTCGGAAAACATAGGAAACACAGTAGAGTAGAAGAGTGCTCTTTTCTCAAAAGCAGAGTGTGTTTTTGGAAGGCGAGCTAGCGTTTGTTTCCCAGTCCTAAATGGAGTTGAGTCACATGAAGTATTTTGTCCTACGAGCAAGAGTTGTTTTCTGGTAAGATGAGTCACTATTGTGCTCCAATTGCCATACACAGTGCAAATAGCACTCGCGTCTGTTCCGAGCAAATACAGTGTATTGGACTGAAGAGGAGCTACTGTCCTTGTCAGTTTCCTAAGCAGAGTTGAACTAGATATAGTCGGTGTATGTAGGAAGCACAGTTCTTTTGTTCTGAGTAAGCTCACTGTTTTGGCCCTATAGGAAACACATTAGAGTAGAAGAGTGCTCTTTTCTCAAAAGCAGAGTGTGTTTCATGTAAGGCGAGCTAGCATTTGTTCTCCAGTCCTAAATGGAGTTGAATCACATGCAGTTTCTGGTCCTACGAACAAGAGTTGTTTTCTGGTAAGGAAAGTCACTATTGTGCTCCCATTTCCATACAAAGTGCAAATAGCCCTCCCGTCTGTTCCCAGCAAGTACAGTGTATCGGATTGAAGAGGATCTACTGTTCTTGTCAGGTTCCTAAGCAGACTTGAACTAGATATGGCCGTGTTTGTTGGAAGCACAGTTTTTTTGTTATGAGCAAGCTCACTCTTCGGAACACATAAGAAACAGTAGAGTAGAAGAGTGCTCTTTTCTCAAAAGCAGTGTGTGTTTCTTGGAAGGTGAGCTAGTGTTTGTTTCCCAGTACTAAATGGAGTTGAGTCACATGCAGTTTTTTGTCCTACGAGCAAGAGTTGTTTTCTGGTAAGACGAGTCACTATTGTGTTCCAATTGCCATACACAGTGCAAATAGCACTCGCGTCTGTTCCCAGCAAGTACAGTGTATTGGACTGAATAGGAGCTACTGTTCTTGTCAGTTTCCTAAGAAGATTCGAACGAGATATGGCCCGTGCGTGTAGGAAGCACAGTTCTTTTGTAATGAGCAAGCTCACTCTTTGGACCCCATAGGAAACACAGTAGAGTAGAATAGTTCTCTTTTCTCTAAAGCAGAGTGTTTTTCTTGTAAGGTGAGCTCACGTTTGTTTCCCAGTCCTAAATGGAGTTGAGTCACATGCAGTTTTTGGTCCAAGAACAAGAGTTGTTTTCTGGTAAGAAGAGTCACTATTGCGCTCCAAATGCCATACACAGTGCAAATAGTACTCGCGTCTGTTCCCTTCAAGTACAGTGTATTGGACTGATTAGGAGCTCCTGTTCTTGTCATTTTCCTCAGCAGAGTTGAACTAGATATGGCCGTGTGTGTAGGAAGCACAGTTCTTTTGTTCTGAGCAAGCTCATCTTCTGGCCCTATAGGAAACACAGTAGAGTAGAAGAGTGCTCTTTTCTCAAAAGCAGATTGTGTTTCTTGTAAGGCGAGCTAGCGTTTGTTTCCCAGTCCTAAATGGAGTTGAATCACATGCAGTTTCTGGTCCTACGACCAAGAGTTGTTTTCTTTTAAGGAAAGTCACTATTGCGCTCCCATTGCCATACACAGTGCGAATAGCACTCACGTCTGTACCCAGCAAGTACAGTGTATCGGACTGAAGAGGAGCTACTGTTCTTGTCAGTTTCCTAAGCAGAGGTGAACGAGATATGTCCCGCGTGTGTAGGAAGCACAGTTCTTTTGTTCTGAGCAAGCTCACTGTTTGGACCCCATAGGAAACACAGTAGAGTAGAAGAGTGCTCTTTTCTCGAAAGCAGAGTGTGTTTCTTGTAGGGCGAGCTTGCGTTTGTTTCCCAGTCCTAAATGGAGTTGAATCACATGCAGTTTCTGGTCCTGCAAGCAAGAGTTGTTTTCTGGTAAGAAGAGTCACTATTGCGCTGCCATTGCCATACACTGGACAAATAACACTGGCGTCTTTTCCCAGCAAGTACAGTGTATTGGATGGAAGAGGATCTACTGTTCTTGTCAGGTTCCTAAGCAGACTTGGACTTGAAATGGCCGTGTGTGTAGGAAGCACAGTTTTTTTTTCTGAGCAAGCTCACTTTTCGGAACCCATAGGAAACACAGTAGAGTAGAATAGTGCTCTTTTCTCAAAAGCAGAGTGTGTTTCTTGGAAGGCGAGCTAGCGTTTGTTTCCCAGTCCTAAATGGAGTGGAGTCACATGCAGTTTTTTGTCCTACGAGCAGAGTTGTTTTCTGGTAAGACGAGTCACTATTGTGCTCCCATTGCCATACACAGTGCAAATAGCCCTCCCATCTGTTCCCAGCAAGTACAGTGTATTGGACTGAAGAGGCACTACTGTTCTTCTCAGACTCCTAAGCAGAGTTGAACTAGATATGGCCCGTGTGTGTAGGAAGCCCAGTTCTTTTGTTCTGAGCAAGCTCACTGTTCTGGCCCTATAGGAAACACAGTAGAGTAGAAGAGAGCTCTTTTCTCTAAATCAGAGTGTGTTTCTTGTAAGGCGAGGTAGCGTTTGTTTCCCAATCCTAAATGGAGTTGAATCACATGCAGTTTCTGGTCCACGAGCAAGAGTTGTTTTCTGGTAAGAAAAGTCACTATTGCGCTGCCATTGCCATACACAGGACAAATAGCACTGGCGTCTGTTCCCAGCAGTACAGTGTATTGGAGTGAAGAGGATCTACTGTTCTTGTCAGGTTCCAAAGCAGAATTGAACTAGATATGGCCGTGTGTGTAGGAAGCACAGTTCTTTTGTTCTGAGCAAGTTCACTGTTCGGACCTCCTAGGAAACACAGTAGAGTAGAAGAGTGCTCTTTTCTCTAACGCAGAGTGTGTTTCTTGTAAGGCGAGCTAGCGTTTGTTTCCTAGTCCTAAATGGAGTTGAATCACATGCAGTTTCAGGTCCTACGAACAAGAGTTCTTTTCTGGTAAGGAAAGTCACATTGCGCTCCCATTTGCTTACACAGTGCAAATAGCACCCGCGTCTGTTCCCAGCAAGTACAGTGTATTGGACTGGATAGGTGCTACTGTTCTTGTCAGTTTCCTAAGCAGAGTTGAACTAGATATGATCCATGTTTGTAGGAAGCACAGTTCTTTTGTTCTTTGCAAGCTCACTGTTTGGACCCCATAGGAAACACAGTAGAGCAGAAGAGTTCTCTTTTCTCTAAAGCAGAGTGTGTTACTTGTAAGGCGAGCTAGCGTTTGTTTCGCAGTCCTAAATGGAGTTGAATCCCATGCAGTTTCTGGTACTATGAGCAAGAGTTGTTTTCTGTTAAAAAGAGTCACTATTGCGCTGCCATTGCCATACACAGGACAAATCGCACTGGCGTCTGTTCGCAGCAAGTACAGTGTATTGGGCTGAAGAGTATCTATTGTTCTTGTCAGGTTCCTAAGCAGACTTGAACTAGATATGGCCGTGTGTGTAGGAAGCACAGTTTTTTTGTTCTGAACAGGCTAACTGTTCGGACACCATAGGAAACACAGTAGAGTAGAAGAGTGCTTTTTTCTCAAAAGCAGAGTGTGTTTCTTTTAAGGCGAGCTAGCGTTTGTTTCCCATTCCTAAATGGAGTGGAATCACATGCAGTTTGTGTTCCTACGAGCAAGAGTTGTTTTCTGGTAAGGAAAGTCACTATTGCGCTCCCATTGCCATACACAGTGCAAATAGCCCTCCCATCTGTTCCCAGCAAGTACAGTGTATGGGACTGAAAAGGAGCTACTGTTCTTCTCAGTTTCCTAAGCAGAATTGAACTAGATATGGCCGTGTGTGTAGGAAGCACAGTTCTTTTCTTCTGAGCAAGCTCACTGTTCAGACCCCATTGGAAACACAATAGAGTAGAAGCGTGCTCTTTTCTCAAAAGTAGAGTGTGTTTCTTGTAAGGCAAGATAGCGTTTGTTTCCCAGTACTAAATGGAGTTGAATCCCATGCAGTTTGTGGTCCTACGAGCAAGAGTTGTTTTCTGGTAAAAAGAGTCACTATTGTGCTCCCATTGTCATACACAGGGCAAATAGCACTGGCGTCTGTTCCCAGCATGTACAGAGTATTGGACTGAAGAGGATCTACTGTTCTTGTCAGTTTCCTAAGCAGAATTGAACTAGATATGGCCGTGTGTGTAGGAAGCACAATTCTCTTGTTCTGATCAAGCTCACTGTTCTGGCCCTATAGGATACACAGAAGAGTAGAAGAGTGCTCTTTTCTCAAAAGCAGAGTGTGTTTCTTGTAAGGCGAGCTAGCGTTTGTTTCCCAGTCCTAAATGGAGTTGAATCACATGCAGTTTCTGGTCATATGAGCAAGAGTTGTTTTCTGGTAAGGAAAGTCACTGTTGTACTCCCATTGCCATACATAGTGCAAATAGCACTCGCGTCTGTTCCCAGCAAGTACAGTGTATTGGACTGAAGAGGAGCTACTGTTCTTTTCATTTTCCTAAGAGGAGTTGAACCAGATATCCCATGTGTGTAGGAAGCACACTTCTTTTGTTCTGAGAAAGATCACTGTGCGGACATCATAGGAAACACAGTAGAGTAGAAGAGTGCTCTCTTCTCAAAATTTGATTGTGTTTCTGGAAAGGCGAGCTAGTGTTTGTTTCCCAGTCCTAAATGGAGTTGAATCCCATGCAGTTTGTGGTCCTATGAGCAAGAGTTGTTTTCTGGTAAGAAGAGTCACTATTGTGCTCCCATTGCCATACACAGTGCAAATAGCACTTGCGTCTGTTCCCAGCAAGTACAGTGTATTGGACTGAAGAGCAGCTACTGTTCTTGTCAGTTTCCTAAGCAGAGTTGAACTAGCTATGGCCCGAGTGTGTAGGAAGCACAGTTCTTTTGTTCTGAGCAAGCTTACTGTTCGGACCCCATAGGAAACACAGTAGAGTAGAAGCGTGCTCTTTTCTCAAAAGCAGAGTGTGTTTCTTGTAAGGCGAGATTGCGTGTGTTACCCAGTACTAAATGGAGTTGAATCCCATGCAGTTTGTGGTCCTACAAGCAAGAGTTGTTTTCTGGTAAGAAGTGTCACTATTGCGCTCCCATTGTCATACACAGGGCAAATAGCACTGGCATCTGTTCCCAGCATGTACAGTGTATTGGACTGAAGAGGATCTACTGTTCTTTTCAGTTTTCTAAGCAAAATGGAACTAGATATGGCCGTGTATGTAGGAAGCACTGTTCTCTTGTTCTGATCAAGCTCACTGTTCTGGCTCTATAGGAAACACAGTAGAGTAGAAGTGTGCTCTTTTCTCAAAAGCAGAGTGTGTTACTTGTAAGGCGAGCAAGTGTTTGTTTCCCAGTCCTAAATGGAGTTGAATCACATCCAATTTCTGGTCCTATGAGCAAGAGTTGTTTTCTGGTAAGGAAAGTCACTATTGCGCTCCCATTGCCATACATAGTGCCAATAGCACTCGCGTCTGTTCCCAGCAAGTACAGTGTATTGGACTGAAGAGGAGCTACTCCTCTTGTCATTTTCCTAAAAGGAGTTGAACTAGATATGGCTCGTGTGTGTAGGAAGAACAGTTCTTTTGTTCTGAGGAAGCACACTGTGCGGACACCATTGGAAACACAGTAGAGTAGATGAGTGCTCTTTTCTCAAAATTAAATTGTGCTTCTTGAAAGGCGAGCTAGTATTTGCTTCCCAGTCAAAAATGGAGTTGAATCCCATGCCGTTTCTGGTCCTACGAGCAAGAGTTTTTTTCTGGTAAGAAGAGTCACTATTGCGCTCCCATTGTCATACACAGTGCAAATAGCACTGGCGTCTGTTCCCAGCAAGTACGGTGTATTGGACTGAAGAGCAGCTACTGTTCTTGTCAGTTTCCTAAGCAGAGTATAACTAGATACGGCCCGTGTGTGTAGGAAGCACAGTTCATTTGTTCTTAGCAAGCTCACTGTTCGGACCCCATAGGAAACACTGTAGAGCAGAAGAGTGCTCTTTTCTCAAAAGCAGAGTGCGTTTCTTGAAAGGCGAGCTAGTGTTTGTTTCCCAGTCAGAAATGGAATTGAATCCCGTGCAGTTTCTGGTCCTACGAGCAAGAGTTTTTTTCTGGTAAGAAGAGTCACTATTGCGCTCCCATTGCCATACACAGTGCAAATAGCACTGGCGTCTGTTCCCTGCATGTACAGAGTATTGGACGGAATAGGAGCTCCTGTTCTTGTCAGATTCCTAAGCAGAGTTGAACTAGATATGTCCCCTGTGTGTAGGAAGCACAGTTCTTTTGTTCAGAGCAAGTTCACTGTTCTGGCCCTATAGGAAACACAGTAGAGTAGAAGAGTGCTCTTTTCTTAAAAGCAGAGTGTGTTTCTTGTAAGGCGAGCTAGCGTTTCTTTCCCAGTCCTAAATCGAGTTGAATCACATGCAGTTTCTTGTCCTACGAACAAGAGTTGTTTTCTGGTAAGAAGAGTCACTATTGCGCTCCCATTGTCATACACAGGGCAAATAGCACTGGCGTCTGTTCCCAGCATGTACAGTGTATTGGACTGAAGAGGTTAAACTGTTCTTGTCAGTTTCCTAAGTAGAATTGAACTAGATATGGCCCGTGTGTGTAGGAAGCACAGTTTTTTTGTTCTGAGCAAGCTCACTGTTCGGAACACATAGGAAAAACAGTAGAGTAGAAGAGTGCTCTTTTCTCAAAAGCAGAGTGTGCTTCTTGGAAGTCGAGCTAGTGTTTGTTTCCCAGTCCTAAATGGAGTTGAGTCACATGCAGTTTTTTGTCCTACGAGCAAAAGATGTTTTCTGGTAAGACAAGTCACTATTGTGCTCCAATTGCCATACACAGTGCAAATAGCACTCGCGTCTGTTCCCCGCAAGTACAGTGTATTGGACTGAAGAGGAGCTACTGTTCTTGTCAGTTTCCTAAGCAGAGTTGAACTAGATATGGCTCGTGTGTGTGGGAAGCACAGTTCTTTTGTTCTGAGCAAGCTCACTGTTTGGACCTCATAGGAAACACAGTAGAGTAGAAGAGTGCTCTTTTCTCTAAAGCAGAGTGTGTTTCTTGTAAGGCGAGCTAACGTTTGTTTCCCAGTCCTAAATGGAGTTGAATCACATGCAGTTTCTGGTCCTACGAGCAAGAATTGTTTTATGGTAAGAAGAGTCACTATTGCGCTGCCATTGCCATACACAGGACAAATAGCACTCGTGTCTGTTCCCAGCAAGTACAGGGTATTGGACTGAAGAGGAGCTACTGTTCTTCTCAGTTTCCTAAGCAGAGTTGAACTAGATATAGCCCGTGTGTGTAGGAAGCACAGTTCTTTTGTTCTGAGCAAGCTCATTGTTCGGACCGCATAGGAAACACAGTAGAGTAGAAGAGTGCTCTTTTCACTAAAGCAGAGTGTGTTTCTTGTAAGGCGAGCTACCGTTTGTTTTCCAGTCCTAAATGGAGTGGAATCACATGCAGTTTCTGGTCCTACGAGCAAGAGACGTTTTATGGTAAGAAGGGTCAGTATTGCGCTGCCATTGCCATACACAGGACAAATAGCACTGGCGTCTGTTTCCAGCAAGTACAGTGTATTGGATTGAAGAGGATCTACTGTTCTTGTCAGGTTCCTAAGCAGAATTGAACTAGATATGGCGGTGTGTGTAGGAACCACAGTTCTTTTGTTCTGAGCAAGTTCACTGTTCGGACACCATAGGAAACACAGTAGAGTAAAAGAGTGCTCTTTTCTCAAAAGCAGAGTGTGTTTCTTGGAAGTCGAGCTAGCGTTTGTTTCCCATTCCTAATGGAATTGAGTCACATGCAGTTTTTTGTCCTACGAGCAAGATTTTTTTTCTGGTAAGACAAGTCACTATAGTGCTCCAATTGCCATACACAGTGCAAATAGCACTCGCGTCTGTTCCCCGCAAGTACAGTGTATTGGACTGAAGAGGAGCTACTGTTCTTGTCAGTTTCCTAAGCAGAGTTGAACTAGATATGGCCCGTGTGTGTAGGATGCACAGTTCTTTTGTTCTTAGCAAGCTCACTGTTCGGACCCCATAGTAAGCACAGTAGAGTAGAAGAGTGCTCTTTTCTCAAAAGCAGAGTGTGTTTCATGTAAGGCAAGCTAGCATTTGTTTCCCAATCCTAAATGGATTTGAATCACATGCAGTTACTGGTCCTACGAGCAAGAGTTGTTTTCTGGTAAGGAAAGTCACTATTGCGCTCCCATTGCCATACACAGTGCAAATAGCATCGCGTCTGTTCCCAGCAAATACAGAGTATTGGACGGAAGAGGAGCTACTGTTCTTGTCTGTTTCCTAAGCAGAGTTGAACTTGTTATGGCTCTGTGTAGGAAGCACAGTTCTTTTGTTCTGAGCAAGGTCACTGTTCTGGCCCTATAGGAAATACAGTAGAGTAGAAGAGTGCTCTTTTCTCTAAAGCACAGTGTGTTTCTTGTAAGGCGAGCTAGCGTTTGTTTCCCAGTCCTAAATGGAGTTGAATCACATGCAGTTTCTAGTACTATGAGCAAGAGTTGTTTTATGGTAAGAAGAGTCATTATTGCTCTGCCATTGCCATACACAGGACAAATAGCACTGTAGTCTGTTCCCAGCAAGTACAGTGTAATGGACTGAAGAGGATCTACTGTTCTTGTCAGGTTCCTAAGCAGACTTGAACTAGATATGGCCATGTGTGTAGGAAGCACAGTTTTTTTGTTCTGAGCAAGCTCACTGTTCGGGACACATAGGAAACACAGTAGAGTAGAAGAGTGCTCTTTTCTCAAAAGCAAAGTGTGTTTCTTGGAAGTCGAGCTAGCGTTTGATTCCCAGTCCTAAATGGAGTGGAATCACGTGCAGTTTCTGGTCCAACGAGCAAGAGTTGTTTTCTGGTAAGGAAAGTCACTATTGCGCTCCCCTTGCCATACATAGTGCAAATAGCTCTCGCGTCTGTTCCCAGCAAGTACAGTGTATTGGACTGAAGAGGAGCTACTGTTCTTGTCAGTTTCCTAAGCAGAGTTGAACTAGATATGACCCGTGTGTGTAGGAAGCACAGTTTTTTTGTTCTGAGCAAGCTCACTGTTTGGAACACATAGGAAACCCAGTAGAGTAGAATAGTGCTCTGTTCTCGAAAGCAGAGCGTGTTTCTTCTAATGCGAGCTAGCGTTTATTTCCCAGTCTTAAATGGAGTTGAGTCACATGCATTTCATGTCCTAAAAGCAAGAGATGTTTTCTGGTAAGGAAAGTCACTTTTGCGCTCCCATTGCCATACACAGTGCAAATAGCACTCGTGTCTGTTCCCAGCAAGTAAAGTGTATTTGATTGAAGAGGATCTAGTGTTCTTGGCAGGTTCCTAAGCAGAGTTGAACTAGATTTGGCCCGTAAGTGTAGGAAGCACAGTTCTTTTGTTCTGAGCAAGCTCACTGTTCAGGCCCTCTAGGAAACAAAGTAGAGTAGAAAAGTGCTCTTTTCTCAAAAGCAGAGTGTGTTTTTTGTAAGGTGAGCTAGCGTTTGTTTCTCAGTCCTAAATGGAGTTGAATCAAATGCAGTTTTTGGTCCTATGAGCAAGAGTTGTTTTCTGGTAAGAAGAGTCACCATTGTGCTCCCTTTGCCATACACAGTGCAAATAGCCCTCGCGTCTGTTCCAGCAAGTACAGTGTATTGGACTGAAGAGGAGCTACTGTTCTTGTCAGTTTCCTAAGCAGAGTTGAACTAGATATGGCCTGAGTGTGTAGGAAGCACAGTTCTTTTGTTCTGAGCAAGCTCACTGTTCGGACCCCATAGAAAAAACAGAAGAGTAGAAGAGTGCTCTTTTCTCAAAAGCAAAGTGTGTTCCTTGTAAGGCGAGCTAGCATTTGTTTCCCAGTCCTAAATGGAGTTTAATCACATGCAGTTTCTGGTCCTACGAGCAAGAGTTGTTTTCTGGTAAGAAGAGTCACTATTGTGCTCCCATTGTCATACACAGGGCAAATAGCACTGGCGTATGTTCCCAGCATGTACAGTGTATTAGACTGAAGAGGTTCTACTGCTCTTGTCAGTTTCCTAAGCAGAATTGAACTAGATATGGCACGTGTGTGTAGGAAGCACAGTTTTTTTGTTCTGAGCATGCTCACTATTCTGGCCCTACAGGAAACACAGTAGAGTAGAAGAGTGCGCTTTTCTCAAAAGCAGAGTGTGTTTCTTATAAGGCGAGCTAGCGTTTGTTTCCCAGTCCTAAATGAGTTGAATCACCTGCAGTTTCTGGTCCTACGAGCAAGAGTTGTTTTCTGGTAAGAAGAGTCACTATTGTGCTCCCATTGTCATACACAGGGCAAATAGCACTGGCGTATGTTCCCAGCATGTACAGTGTATTAGACTGAAGAGGTTCTACTGCTCTTGTCAGTTTCGTAAGCAGAATTGAACTAGATATGGCCCGTGTGTGTAGGAAGCACAGTTCTTTTATTCTGAGCAAGCACACTGTTCGTACCCCATAGGAAACACAGTAGAGTAGAAGTGTGCACTTTTCTCAAAAGCAGAGCGTGTTTCTTGTAAGGCGAGCTAGCGTTTGTTTCCCAGTCCTAAATGGAGTTGAATAACATGCAGTTTCTGGTCCTTAGAGCAAGAGTTGTTTTCTGGTAAGAAGAATCACTATTGTGCTCCCATTGCTGTTCACAGTGCAAATAGCACTCGCGTCTGTTTCCAGCAAGTACAGTGTATTGGACTGAAGAGGAGCTACTGTTCCTGTCAGTTTCGTAAGCAGAGTTGAACTAGATTTTGCCCGAATGTGTTGGAAGCACAGTTCTTTTGTTCTAGCAAGCTCACTGTTCTGGCCCTATAGGAAACACAGTAGAGTAAAAGAGTGCTCTTTTTTCAAAAGCAGAACGTGTTTCTTGTGAGGCAAGCTAGCGTTTGTTTCCCAGTCCTAAATGGAGTTGAATCACATGCAGTTTCTGGTCCTACGAGCAAGAGTTTTTTTCTGGTAAGAAGTGTCAAACTTGCGCTCCCATTTTCATACACAGGGCAAATAGCACTGGAGTCTGTTCCCAGGAAGTACAGTGTTGGACCGAAGAGGATCTACTGTTCTTGTCAGTTTCATAAGCAGAGTAGAACTAGATATGGCCATGTGTGTAGGAAGCACAGTTATTTTGTTCTGAGCAAGCTCACTCTTCTGGCCATAAAGGAAACACAGTAGAGTAGAAGAGTGCTCTTTTCTCAAAAGCAGAGTAAGTTTCTTGTAAGGAGAGCTAGCTTTTGTTTCCCAGTCCTAAATGGAGTTGAAATAAACATGCAGTTTCTGGTCCTACGAGCAAGAGTTGTTTTCTGGTAAGAAGAGTCACTATTGCGCTGCCATTGCCATACACAGGACAAATAGCACTGGCATCTGTTCGCAGCAAGTACAGTGTATTGGGCTGAAGAGGATCTACTGTTCTTGTCAGGTTCCTAAGCAGACTTGAACTAGATATGGCCGTGTGTGTAGGAAGCACAGTTTTTTTGTTCTGAGCAAGCTCACTGTTCTGACCCCATAGGAAACACAGTAGAGTAGAAGAGTGCTTTTTTCTCAAAAGCAGAGTGTGTTTCTTTTAAGGCGAGCTAGCGTTTTTTTCCCATTCCTAAATGGAGTGGAATCACATGCAGTTTCTGGTCCTACGAGCAAGAGTTGTTTTCTGGTAAGGAAAGTCAATATTGCACTCGCATTGCCATAAACAGTGCAAATAGCCCTCCCGTCTTTTCCCAGCAAGTACAGTGTATTGGACGGAAGAGGAGCTACTGTTCTTGTCAGTTTCATAAGCAGAGTTGAACTAGATATGGTCGGTGTGTGTAGGAAGCACAGTTCTTTTGTTCTGAGCAAGCTCACTGTTCGGACCCCATAGGAAACACAGTAGAGTAGATGAGTGCTCTTTTCTCTAAAGCAGACTGTGTTTCTTGTAAGGCCAGCTCGCGTTTGTTTCCCAGTCCTAAATGGAGTTGAGTCACAGACAGTTTTTGGTCCTACGAGCAAGAGTTGTTTTCTGGTAAGAAGAGTCACTATTGCGCTCTAAATGCCATACACAGTGCAAATAGCACTCGCGTCTTTTCCCAGCAAGTACAGTGTATTGGACTGAATAGGAGCTACTGTTCTTGTCAGTTTCCTAAGCAGAGTTGAACTAGATGGTCCATGTGTGTAGGAAGCATAGTTCTTTTGTTCTGACCAAGCTCACTGTTTGGACCCCATAGGAAACACAGTAGAGTAGAAGAATGCTCTTTTCTAAAAAGCAGAGTGTGTTTCTTGTAAGGCGAGCTAGCGTTTGTTTCCCAGTCTTAAATGGAGTGAAATCACATGCAGTTTCTCGTCCTACGAGCAAGAGTTGTTTTATGGTAAGAATAGTCACTATTGTACTGCCATTGCCATATACAGGACAAATAGCACTGGGGTCTGTTCCCAGCAAGTACAGTGTATTCGACTAAAGGGGAGCTACTGTTCTTGTTTTTTTCCTAAGCGGAGTTGAACTAGATATGGCCCGTGTGTGTAGGAAGCACAGTTCTTTTGTTCTGAGCAAGCTCACTGTTTGGACCCCATAGGAAACACAGTAGAGTAGAAGAGTGCACTTTTCTCAAAAGCAGAGTGTGTTTCATGTAAGGCGAGCTAGCATTTGTTTCCCAGTCCTAAATGGAGTTGAATCACATGCAGTTTCTCGTCCTACGAGCAAGAGTTGTTTTCTGGTAAGGAAAGTCACTATTGCGCTCCCATTGCCATACACAGTGCAAATAGCACTCGCGTCTGTTCTCAGCAAGTACAGTGTATCGAACTGAAGAGGAGCTACTGTTCTTGTCAGTTTCCTAAGCAGAGTTGAACTAGATATGGCCCGTGTGTGTAGGAAGCACAGTTCTTTTGTTCTGAGCAAGCTCACTGTTCTGGCCCTACAGGAAACACAGTAGAGTAGATGAGTGCTCTTTTCTCTAAAGCAGAGTGTGTTTCTTGTAAGGCCAGCTTGCGTTTGTTTCCCAGTCCTAAATGGAGTTGAGTCACAGACAGTTTTTGGTCCTACGAGCAAGAGTTGTTTTCTGGTAAGAAGAGTCACTATTGCGCTCTAAATGCCATACACAGTGCAAATAGCACTCACGTCTGTTCCCAGCAAGTACAGTGTATTGGACTGAATAGGAGCTACTGTTCTTGTCAGTTTCCTAGGCAGAGTTGAACTAGGTATGGTCCATGTGTGTGGGAAGCACAGTTTTTTTGTTCTGACCAAGCTCACTGTTTGGACCCCATAGGAAGCACAGTAGAGTAGAAGAGTGCTCTTTTCTCAAAAGCAGAGTGTGTTTCTTGTAAGGCGAGCTAGCGTTTGTTTCCCAGTCCCAAATGGAGTGGAATCACATGCAGTTTGTGGTCCTACGAGCAAGAGTTGTTTTATGGTAAGAATACTCACTATTGTACTGCCATTGCCATATACAGGACAAATAGCACTGGCGTCTGTTCCCAGCAAGTACAGTGTATTGGACTGAAGAGGATCTACTGCTCTGGTCATGTTCCTAAGCAGAATTGAACTAGATATGGCCATGTGTGTAGGAAGCACAGTTCTTTTGTTCTGAGCAAGCTCTCTGTTCGGACCCCATAGGAAACACAGTAGAGTAGAAGAGTGCTCTTTTCTCAAAAGCAGAGTGTGTTTCTTGTAAGGCGAGCTAGCGTTTGTTTCCCAGTCCTAAATGGAGTTGAGTCACATGCAGTTTCTGGTCCTACGAATAAGAGTTGTTTTCTGGTAAGGAAAGTCACTATTGCGCTCATATTGCCATACACAGGGCAAATAGCACTCGCGTCTTTTCCCAGCAAGTACAGTGTATTGGACTGAATAGGAGCTACTGTTCTTGTCAGTTTCCTAAGCAGAGTTGAACTAGATATGGACCATGTGTGTAGGAAGCACAGTTCTTTTGTTCTGAGCAAGCTCACTGTTCGGACCCCATAGGAAACACAGTAGAGTAGAAGAGTGCTCTTTTCTCAAAAGCAGAATGTGTTTCTTGTAAGGCGAGCTAGCATTTGTTTCCCAGTCGTAAATGGAGTAGAATCACATGCAGTTTGTGGTCCTACGAGCAAGAGTTGTTTTATGGTAAGAATAGTCACTATTGCGCTGCCATTGCCATATACAGGACAAATAGCACTGGCCTCTGTTCCCAGCAAGTACAGTGTATCGGACTGAAGAGGATCTACTGCTCTGTCAGGTTCCTAAGCAGAATTGAACTAGTTATGGCCGTGTGTGTAGGAAGCACAGTTCTTTTGTTCTGAGCAAGCTCACTGTTCGGAACACATAGGAAACACCGTAGAGTAGAAGAGTGCTCTTTTCTCTAAAGCAGAGTGTGTTTCTTGTAAGGCGAGCTAGCGTTTGTGTCCCAGTCCTAAATGGAGTTGAATCCCATGCAGTTTCTGGTACTAAGAGCAAGAGTTGTTTTCTGGTAAGAAGAGTCACTATTGTGCTGCCATTGCCATACACAGGACAAATAGCACTGGCATCTGTTCGCAGCAAGTACAGTGTATTGGGCTGAAGAGGATCTACTGTTCTTGTCAGGTTCCTAAGCAGACTTGAACTAGATATGGCCGTGTGTGTAGGAAGCACATTTTTTTTGTTCTGAGCAAGCTCACTGTTCGGACACCATAGGAAACACAGTAGAGTAGAAGAGTGCTTTTTTCTGAAAAGCAGTGTGTGTTTCTTTTAAGGTGAGCTAGCGTTTTTTTCCCATTCCTAAATGGAGTGGAATCACATGCAGTTTCTGTTCCTACGAGCAAGAGTTGTTTTCTGGTAAGGAAAGTCAATATTGCACTCCCATGCCATAAACAGTGCAAATAGCCCTCCCGTCTTTTCCCAGCAAGTACAGTGTATTGGACGGACGAGGAGCTACTGTTCTTGTCAGTTTCATAAACAGAGTTGAACTAGATATGGTCGCTGTGTGTAGGAAGCACAGTTCTTTTGTTCTGAGCAAGCTCACTGTTCGGACCCCATTGGAAACACAGTAGAATAGAAGAGTGCTCTTTTCTCAAAAGCAGAGTGTGTTTCTTGTAAGGCGAGCTGGCGTTTGTTTCCCAGTCCTAAATGGAGTTGAATCTCATGCAGTTTCTGGTCTTACGAGCAAGAGTTGTTTTCTGGTAAGGAAAGTCACTATTGTGCTCCCATTGCCATACACAGTGCAAATAGCCCTCCCGTCTGTTCCCAGCAAGAACAGTGTATTGGACTGAAGAGGAGCTACTGTTCTTGTCAGTTTCCTAAGCAGAGTTGAACAGGATATGGCCCGTGTGTTTAGGAAGTACAGTTCCATTTTTCTGAGCAAGCTCACTGTTCTGGCCCTATAGCAAACAGTACAGTAGAAGAGTGCTCTTTTCTCAAAAGCAGAGTGTGTTTCTTGTAAAGCGAGCTAGAGTTTGTTTCCCAGTCCTAAATGGAGTTGAATCACATGCAGTTTTTGGTCCTACGAGCAAGAGTTGTTTTCTGGTAAGAAGAGTCACTATTGTGCTGCCATTGCCCTACACAGGACAAATAGCATTGGCGTCTGTTCCCAGCAAGTACAGTGTATTGGACTGAAGAGGATCTACTGTTCTTGTCAGGTTCCTAAGCAGACTTGAACGAGATATGGCCGTGTGTGTAGGAAGCACAATTTTTTTTTTCTGAGCAAGCTCACTTTTCGGAACACATGGGAAAAACAGTAGAGTAGAAGAGTGCTCTTTTCTCAAAAGCAGAGTGTGTTTCTTGGAAGTCGAGCTAGCGTTTGTTTCCCAGTCCTAAATGGAGTTGAGTCACATGCAGTTTTTTGTCCTATGAGCAAGAGTTGTTTTCTGGTAAGACAAGTCACTATTGTGCTCCAATTGCCATACACAGTGCAAATAGCACTCGCGTCTGTTCCCCGCAAGTACAGTGTATTCGACTGAAGAGGATCTACTGTTCTTGTTTTTTTCCTAAGCAGAGTTGAACTAGATATGGTCCATGTGTGTAGGAAGCACAGTTCTTTTGTTCTGATCAAGCTCACTGTATGGACCCCATAGGAAACACAGTAGAGTAGAAAAGTGCTCTTTTCTAAAGCAGTGTGTTTCTTGTAAGGCGAGCTAGCGTTTGTTTCCCAGTCCTAAATGGAGTTGAATCACATGCAGTTTCTGGTTTTACAAGCAAGAGTTGTTTTCTGGTAGGAAAGTCACTATTGTGCTCCCAATGCCATACAAAATGCAAATAGCACATGTGTCTGTTCCCAGCAAGTACAGTGTATTGGACTGAAGAGGAGCTACTGTTCTTGTCAGTTTCCTAAGCAGAGTTGAACTAGATATGGCCCGTGTGTCTAGGAAGCACAGTTCATTTGTTCTGAGCAAGCTCACTGTTCTGGCCCTATAGGAAATACAGTAGAGTAGAAGAGTGCTCTTTTCTCAAAAGCAGAGTGTGTTTCTTTAAGGCGAGCTAGAGTTTGTTTCCCAGTCCTAAATGGAGTTGAGCCACATGCAGTTTTTGGTCCTACAAGCAAGAGTTGTTTTCTGGTAAGACGAGTCACTATTGTGCTCCAATAGCCATACACAGTGCAAATAGCACTCGCGTCTTTTCTCAGCAAGTACAGTGTATCGAACTGAAGAGGAGGTACTGTTCTTGTCAGTTTCCTAAGCAGAGTTGAACTAGATGTGGCCGTGTGTGTAGGAAGCACAGTTCTTTTGTTCTGAGCAAGCTCACTGTTCTGGCCCTATAGGAAACACAGTAGAGTAGAAGAGTGCTCTTTTCTCAAAAGCAGAGTGTGTTTCTTTTAAGGCGAGCTCGCGTTCGTTTCCCAGTCCTAAATGGAGTTGAGTCACATGCAGTTTTTGGTCCTACGAGCAAGAGTTGTTTTCTGGTAAGAAGAGTCACTATTGTGCTCCAAATGCCATACACAGTGCAAATAGCACTCGGGTCTGTTCCCAGCAAGTACAGTCTATTGGACTGAATAGGAGCTACTGTTCTTGTCAGTTTCCTAAGAAGAGTTGAACTAGATATGGCCCGTGTGTGTAGGAAGCACAGTTCTTTTTTTCTGAGCAAGCTCACTGTTCTGGCCCTATAGGAAACACAGTAAAGTAGAAGGGGGCTCTTTTCTCAAAAGCAGAGTGTGTTTCTTGTAAAGCAGCTAGAGTTTGTTTCCCAGTCCTAAATGGAGTTGAGTCACATGCAGTTTTTTGTCCTATGAGCAAGAGTTGTTTTCTGGTAAGACGAGTCACTATTGTGCTCCAATTGCCATACACAGTGCAAATAGCACTGGCGGCTGTTCCCAGCAAGTACAGTGTATTGGACTGAAGAGGATCTACTGTACTTGTCAGTTTCCTAAGAAGAGTTGAACTAGATATGGCCCGTGTGTGGGAAGCACAGTTCTTTTGTTCTGAGCAAGTTCACTGTTCTGGCCTCTAGGAAACACAGTAGAGTAGAAGAGTGCTCTTTTCTCTAAAGCAGTGTGTTTCTTGTAAGGCGAGCTAGCGTTTGTTTCCCAGTCCTAAATGGAGTTGAATCACATGCAGTTTCTGGTCCTACGAGCAAGAGTTTTTTTATGGTAAGAATAGTCACTATTGCGCTGCCTTTGCCATACACAGGACAAATAGCACTGGTGTCTGTTCCCAGCAAGTACAGTGTATTGGACTCAAGAGGATCTACTGTTCTTGTCAGGTTCCTAAGCAGAATTGAACTAAATATGGCCGTGTGTGTAGGAAGCACAGTTCTGTTATTCTGAGCAAGCTTACTGTTTTGGCCCTATAGGAAACACAGTAGAGTAGAAGAGTGCTCTTTTCTCAAAAGCAGAGTGTGTTTCTTGTAAGGCGAGCTAGCATTTGTTTCCCAGTCCTAAATGGAGTTGAATCACATGCAGTTTCTGGTCCTACGAGCAAGAGTTGTTTTCTGGTAAGGAAAGTCATTATTGTGCTCCCTTTGCCATACACAGTGCAAATAGCACTGGCGTCAGTTCCCAGCAAGTAAAGTGTATCACACTGAAAAGGAGCTACTGTTCTTGTCAGTTTCCTAAGCAGAGTTGAACTAGATATGGCCCGTGTGTTTAGGAAGCACAGTCATTATGTTCTGAGCAAGCTCACTGTTCTGGCCCTATAGGAAACACAATAGAGTAGAAGAGTGCTCTTTTCTCTAAAGCAGAGTGTGTGTCTTGTAAGGCGAGCTCGCGTTTGTTTCCCAGTCCTAAATGGAGTTGAGTCACATGCAGTTTTTGGTCCTACGAGCAAGAGTTGTTTTCTGGTAAGAAGAGTCACTGTTGTGCTCCAAATGCCATACACAGTGCAAATAGCACTCGGGTCTGATCCAAGCAATGACAGTGTATTGGACTGAATAGGAGCTACTGTTCTTGTCAGTTTCATAAGCAGAGTTGAACTAGATATGATCCATGTGTGTTGGAAGCACAGTTCTTTTGTTCTGAGCAAGCTCACTCATTGGACCCCATAGGAAACACAGTAGAGTAGAAGAGTGCTCTTTTCTCAAAAGCAGAGTGTGTTTCTTGTAAGGCGAATTAGCGTTTGTTTCCCAGTCCTAAATGGAGTTGAATCACATGCAGTTTCTGGTCCTACGAGCAAGCGTTGTTTTCTGGTAAAGAAAGTCACTATTGTGCTCCCATTGCCATACACAGTGCAAATAGCACTGGCGTCTGTTCCCAGCAAGTACAGTGTATCGGACTGAAGAGGATCTAATGTCTTGTCAGTTTCCTAAGCAGAGTTGAACTAGATATGGCCCGTGTGTGTAGGAAGCACAGTTCTTATGTTCTGAGCAAGCTCACTGTTCTGGCCCTATAGGAAACACAGTAGAGTAGAAGAGTGCTCTTTTCTCAAAAGCAGAGTGTGTTTCTTGTAAGGCGAGCTAGCGTTTGTTTCCTAGACCTAAATGGAGTTGAATCACATGCAGTTTCTGGTCCTACGAACAAAAGTTGTTTTCTGGTAAGACGAGTCACTATTGCGCTCCCATTGCCATACACAGGGCAAATAGCACTCCCGTCTTTTCCCTGCAAGTACAGTGTATTGGACCGAAGAAGATCTACTATTCTTGTCAGGTTCCTAAGCAGACTTGAACGAGATATGGCCGTGTGTGTAGGAAGCACAGTTTTTTTGTTCTGAGCAAGCTCACTTTTCGGAACACATAGGAAACACAGTAGAGTAGAAGAGTGCTCTTTTCTCAAAAGCAGAGTGTTTTTCTTGGAAGTCGAGCTAGCGTTTGTTTCCCAGTCCTAAATGGAGTTGAGTCACATGCAGTTTTTTGTGCTACGAGCAAGAGTTGTTTTCTGGTAAGGAAAGTCACTATTGCGCTCCCATTGCCATACACAGGGCAAATAGCACTCGCGTCTGTTCCCAGCAAGTACAGTGTATTGGACTGAATAGGAGCTACTGTTCTTGTCAGTTTCCTAAGCAGAGTTGAACTACATATGGTCCTCGTGTGTAGGAAGCACAGTTCTTTTGTTCTGAGCAAGATCACTGTTTGGACCCCTAGGAAACACAGTAGAGTAGTAGAGTGCTCTTTTCTCAAAAGCAGAGTGTGTTTCTTGTAAGGCGAGCTAGCGTTTGTTTCCCAGTCCTAAATGGAGTTGAATCACATGCAGTTTCTGGTCCTACGAAAAGAGTTGATTTCTGGTAAGGAAAGTCACTATTGCGCTCCCATTGCCATACACAGGGCAAATAGCACTCGCGTCTTTTCCCAGCAAGTACAGTGTATTGGACTGAATAGGAGCTACTGTTCTTGTCAGTTTCCTAAGCAGAGTTGAACTACATATGGTCCTCGTGTGTAGGTAGCACAGTTCTTTTTTTCTGAGCAAGCTCACTGTTTGGACCCCATAGGAAACACAGTAGAGTAGAAGAGTGCTCTTTTCTCTAAAGCAGAGTGTGTTTCTTGTAAGGCTAGCTAGCGTTTGTGTCCCAGTCCTAAATGGAGTGGAATCACATGCAGTTTCTAGTCCTACGAGCAAGAGTTGTTTTATGGTAAGAATAGTCACTATTGCGCTGACATTGCCATAAACAGGACAAATAACACTGGTATCTGTTCCCAGCAAGTACAGTGTATTGGACTGAAGAGGATCTACTGTTCTTGTCAGGTTCCTAAGCAGAGTTGAACTAGATATGGCCCATGTGTCTAGGAAGCACAGTTCATTTGTTCTGAGCAAGCTCACTGTTCTGGCCCTATAGGAAACACAGTAGAGTAGAAGAGTGCTCTTTTCTCAAAAGCAGAGTGTGTTTCTTATAAGGCGAGCTAGAGTTTGTTTCCCAGTCCTAAATGGAGTTGAGTCACATGGAGTTTTTTGTCCTACGAGCAAGAGTTGTTTTCTGGTAAGACGAGTCACTATTGTGCTCCAATTGCCATACGCAGTGCAAATAGCACTCGCGTCTGTTCTCAGCAAGTACAGTGTATGGAACTGAAGAGGAGCTACTGTTCTTGTCAGTTTCCTAAGCAGAGTTGAACTAGATATGGCCCGTGTGTGTAGGAAGCACAGTTATTATGTTCTGAGCAAGCTCACTGTTCTGACCCTACAGGAAACACAGTAGAGTAGATGAGTGCTCTTTTCTCTAAAGCAGAGTGTGTTTCTTGTAAGGCCAGTTCACATTTGTTTCCCAGTCCTAAATGGAGTTGAGTCACAGACAGTTTTTGGTCCTACGAGCAAGAGTTGTTCTCTGGTAAGAGGTGTCACTATTGCGCTCCAAATGCCATACACAGTGCAAATAGCACTCGCGTCTGTTCCCAGCAAGTACAGTGTATTGGACTGAATAGGAGCTACTGTTCTTGTCAGTTTCTTAAGCAGAGTTGAACTAGATATGGTCCATGTGTGTAGGAAGCACAGTTCTTTTGTTCTGACCAAGCTCACTGTTTAGACCCTATAGGAAACACAGTAGAGTAGAAGAGTGCTCTTTTCTCAAAAGCAGAGTGAGTTTCTTGTAAGGCAAGCTAGCGTTTGTTTCCCAGTCCTAAATGGAGTTGAATCACATGCAGTTTGAGGTCCTACGAGCAAGAGTTGTTTTATGGTAAGAATAGTCACTATTGCGCTGCCATTGCCATACACAGGACAAATAGCACTGGCGTCTGTTCCCAGCAAGTACAGTGTATTGGACTGAAGAGGATCTACTGTACTTGTCAGGTTCCTAAGCAGAATTGAACTAAATATGGCCCGTGTGTGGGAAGCACAGTTCTTTTGTTCTGAGCAAGTTCACTGTTCTGGCCTCTAGGAAACACAGTAGAGTAGAAGAGTGCTCTTTTCTCTAAAGCAGTGTGTTTCTTGTAAGGCGAGCTAGGGTTTGTTTCCCAGTCCTAAATGGAGTTGAATCACATGCAGTTTCTGGTCCTACGAGCAAGAGTTTTTTTATTGTAAGAATAGTCACTATTGCGCTGCCTTTGCCATACACAGGACAAATAGCACTGGTGTCTGTTCCGAGCAAGTACAGTGTATTGGACTCAAGAGGATCTACTGTTCTAGTCAGGATCCTAAGCAGAATTGAACTAAATATGGCCGTGTGTGTAGGAAGCACAGTTCTTTTGTTCTGACCAAGATCACTGTTTGGAGCCCATAGGAAACACAGTAGAGTAGAAGAGTGCTCTTTTCTCAAAAGCAGAGTGAGTTTCTTGTAAGGCGAGCTAGCGTTTGTTTCCCAGTCCAAAATCGAGTTGAATCACATGCAGTTTCTGGTCCTATGAGCAAGAGTTGTTTTCTGGTAAGGAAAGTCACTATTGCGCTCCCATTGCCATACACAGGGCAAATAGCACTCGCGTCTTTTCCCAGCAAGTACAGTGTATTGGACTGAATAGGAGCTACTGTTCTTGTCAGTTTCCTAAGCAGAGTTGAACTACATATGATCCTCGTGTGTAGGTAGCACAGTTCTTTTGTTCTGAGCAAGCTCACTGTTTGGACCCCATAGGAAACACAGTAGAGTAGAAGAGTGCTCTTTTCTCTAAAGCAGAGTGTGTTTCTTGTAAGGCGAGCTAGCGTTTGTGTCCCAGTCCTAAATGGAGTGGAATCACATGCAGTTTCTAGTCCTACGAGCAAGAGTTGTTTTATGGTAAGAATAGTCACTATTGCGCTGCCATTGCCATACACAGGACAAATAACACTGGTGTCTGTTCCCAGCAAGTACAGTGTATTGGACTGAAGAGGATCTACTGTTCTTGTCAGGTTCCTAAGCAGAGTTGAACTAGATATGGCCCGTGTGTGTAGGAAGCACAGTTATTATGTTCTGAGCAAGCTCACTGTTCTGACCATACCGGAAACACAGTAGAGTAGATGAGTGCTCTTTTCTCTAAAGCAGAGTGTGTTTCTTGTAAGGCCAGCTCGCATTGGTTTCCCAGTCCTAAATGGAGTTGAGTCACAGACAGTTTTTGGTCCTACGAGCAAGAGTTGTTCTCTGGTAAGAGGTGTCACTATTGCGCTCCAAATGCCATACACAGTGCAAATAGCACTCGCATCTGTTCCCAGCAAGTACAGTGTATTGGACTGAATAGGAGCTACTGTTCTTGTCAGTTTCTTAAGCAGAGTTGAACTAGATATGGTCCATGTGTGTAGGAAGCACAGTTCTTTTGTTCTTACCAAGCTCACTGTTTAGACACTATAGGAAACACAGTAGAGTAGAAGAGTGCTCTTTTCTCAAAAGCAGAGTGAGTTTCTTGTAAGGCAAGCTAGCATTTGTTTCCCAGTCCTAAATGGAGTTGAATCACATGCAGTTTGAGGTCCTACGAGCAAGAGTTGTTTTATGGTAAGAATAGTCACTATTGCGCTGCCATTGCCATACACAGGACAAATAGCACTGGCGTCTGTTCCCAGCAAGTACAGTGTATTGGACTGAAGAGGATCTACTGCTCTGGTCAGGTTCCTAAGCAGAATTGAACTAGATATGGCCGTGTGTGTAGGAAGCACAGTTCTTTTGTTCTGAGCAAGCTCACTGATCTGGCCCTATAGGAAACACAGTAGAGTAGAAGAGTGCTCTTTTCTCAAAAGCAGAGTGTGTTTCTTGTAAGGCGACCTAGCGTTTGTTTCCCATTCCTAAATGGAGTTGAATCACATGCAGTTTCTGGTCCTACGAAAAGAGTTGATTTCTGGTAAGGAAAGTCACTATTGCGCTCCCATTGCCATACACAGGGCAAATAGCACTCCCGTCTTTTCCCAGCAAGTACAGTGTATTGGACTGAATAGGAGCTACTGTTCTTGTCAGTTTCCTAAGCAGAGTTGAACTACATATGGTCCTCGTATGTAGGTAGCACAGGTCTTTTGTTCTGAGCAAGCTCACTGTTTGGACCCCATAGGAAACACAGTAGAGTAGAAGAGTGCTCTTTTCTCTAAAGCAGAGTGTGTTTCTTGTAAGGCGAGCTAGCGTTTGTGTCCCAGTCCTAAATGGAGTGGAATCACATGCAGTTTCTAGTCCTACGAGCAAGAGTTGTTTTATGGTAAGAATAGTCACTATTGCGCTGCCATTGCCATACACAGGACAAATAACACTGGTGTCTGTTCCCAGCAAGTACAGTGTATTGGACTGAAGAGGATCTACTGTTCTTGTCAGGTTTTTAAGTAGAATTGAACTAGATATGGCCGTGTGTGTAGGAAGCACAGTTCTTTTGTTCTGAGCAAGCTCACTGTTCAGACCCCATAGGAAACACAGTAGAGTAGAAGAGTGCTCTTTTCTCAAAAGCAGAGTGTGTTTCTTGAAAGTCGAGCTAGCGTTTGTTTCCCAGTCCTAAAAGGAGTTGAATCACATGCAGTTTCTGGTCCTAAGAGCAAGAGTTGATTTCTGGTAAGGAAAGTCACTATTGTGCTCCCCTTGCCATACATAGTGCAAATAGCTCTCGTGTCTGTTCCCAGCAAGTACAGTGTATCGGACTGAAGAGTATCTACTGTTCTTGTCAGTTTCCTAAGCAGAGTGGAACTAGATATGGCCCGTGTGTAGGAGTACAGTTCTAATGTTCTGAGCAAGCTCATTGTTCTGGCCCTACAGGAAACACAGTAGAGTAGAAGATTGCTCTTTTCTCAAAAGCAGAGTGTGTTTTTGTAAGGCGAGCTAGCGTTTGTTTCCTAGTCCTAAATGGAGTTGAATCACATACAGTTTCTGGTCCTATGAACAAGAGTTGTTTTCTGGTAAGGAAAGTCACTATTGCACTCCCATTGCCATACACAAGACAAATAGCACTCGCGTCTTTTCCCAGAAAGTACAGTGTATTGGACTGAATAGGAGCTACTGGTCTTGTCAGTTTACTAAGCAGAGTTCAACTAGATATGGCCCGTGTGTGGGAATAACAGTTCTTTTGTTCTGAGCAAGCTCACTGTTCTGGCCCTTTAGGAAACACAGTAGAGTAGAAGAGTGCTCTTTTCTCTAAAGCAGTGTGTTTCCTGTAAGGCGAGCTAGCGTTTGTTTCCCAGTCCTAAATGGAGTTGAATCACATGCAGTTTCTGGTCCTACGAGCAAGAGTTGTTTTCTGGTAAGGAAAGTCACTATTGCGCTCCCATTGCCATACACAGTGCAAATAGCACTCGCGTCTGTTCCCAGCAAGTACAGTGTATTGGACTGAATAGGATCTACTGTTCTTCTCAGTTTCCTAAGCAGAGTTGAACTAGATATTGCCCCTGTGTGTAGGAAACACAGTCCTTATGTTCTCAGCAAGCTCACTGTTCTGGCCCTATAGGAAACACAGTAGAGTAGAAGAGTGCTCTTTTCTCTAAAGCAGAGTGTGTTTCTTGTAAGGAGAGCTAGCGTTTGTTTCCCAGTCCTAAATGGAGTTGAATCACATGCAGTTTCTGGTCCTAGGAGCAAGAGTTTTTTTATGGTAAGAATAGTCACTATTGAGCTGCCATTGCCATACACAGGACAAATAGCACTGGCGTCTGTTCCCAGCAAGTACAGTGTATTGCACTGAAGAGGATCTACTGTTCTTGTCAGGTTCCTAAGCAGAATTGAACTAAATATGGCCGTGTCTGTAGGAAGCACAGTTCTTTTGTTCTGAGCAAGCTTACTGTTTTGGCCCTATAGGAAACACAGTAGAGAACAGTGCTCTTTTCTCAAAAGCAGAGTGTGTTTCTTATAAGGCGAGCTAGCATTTGTTTCCCAGTCCTAAATGGAATGCATGAATCACATGCAGTTTCTGGTCCTACGAGCAAGAGTTGTTTTCTGGTAAGGAAAGTCACTATTGCTCTCGCTATGCCATACACAGTGCAAATAGCACTCGCGTCTGTTCCCAGAAAGTACAGTGTATCGGACTGAAGAGGAGCTACTGTTCTTGTCAGTTTCCTAAGCAGAGTTGAACTAGATATGGCCCGTGTGTTTAGGAAGCAGAGTTATTATGTTCTGAGCAAGCTCACTGTTTGGACCCCATAGGAAACACAGTAGAGTAGAAGAGTGTTCTTTACTCTAAAGCAGTGTGTTTGTTGTAAGTCGAGCTAGCATTTCTTTCCCAGTCCTAAATGGAGTTGAATCACATGCAGTTTCTGGTCCTAGGAGCAAGAGTTGTTTTCTGGTAAGGAAAATCACTATTGCGCTCCCATTGCCATACACAGTGCAAATAGCCCTCCCGTCTGTTCCCAGCAAGTACAGTGTATTGGACTGAAGAGGAGCTACTGTTCTTGTCATTTTCCTAAGAAGAGTTGAACTAGATATGGCCCGTGTGTCTAGGAAGCACAGTTCTTTTTTTTTTAGCAAGCTCACTGTTCTGGCCCCATAGGAAACACAGTAGAGTAGAATAGTGCTCTTTTCTCAAAAGCAGAGTGTGTTTCTTGTAAAGTGAGCTAGAGTTTGTTTTCCAGTCCTAAATGGAGTTGAGTCACATGCAGTTTTTTGTCCTATGAGCAAGAGTTGTTTTCTGGTAAGACGAGTCACTATTGTGCTCCAATTGCCATACACAGTGCATATAGCACTGGCGTCTGTTCCCAGCAAGTACAGTGTATTGGACTGAAGAGGATCTACTGTTCTTGTCAGTTTCCTAGCAGAGTTGAACTAGATATGGCCCGTGTGTGGGAAGCACAGTTCTTTTGTTCTGAGCAAGCTCACTCTTCTGGCCCTGTAGGAAACACAGTAGAGTAGAAGAGTGCTCTTTTTCTAAAGCAGAGTGTGTTTCTTGTAAGGACAGCTAGCGTTTGTTTCCCAGTCCTAAATGGACTTGAATCACATGCAGTTTCTAGTCCTAGGAGCAAGAGTTTTTTTATGGTATGAATAGTCACTATTGCGATGCCATTGCCATACACAGAACAAATAGCACTTGCGTCTGTTCCCAGCAAGTACAGTGTATTGGACTGAAGAGGATCTACTGTTCTTGTCAGATTTATAAGCAGAATTGAACAAAATATGGCCGTGTGTAGGAAGCACAGTTCTTTTGTTCTGAGCAAGCTCACTGTTTTGGCCCTGTAGGAAACACAGTAGTGTAGAAGAGTGCTCTTTTCTCAAAAGCAGATTGTGTTTCTTGTAAGGCGAGCTAGCCATTGTTTCCCAGTCCTAAATGGAGTTGAATCACATGCAGTTTCTGGTCCTACGAGCAAGAGTTGTTTTCTGGTAAGGAAAGTCACTATTCCGCTCCCTTTGCCATACACAGTGCAAATACCACTCGCGTCTGTTCCCAGCAAGTACAGTGTATCGGAAAGAAGAGGAGCTACTGTTCTTGTCATTTTCCTAAGAAGAGTTCAATTAGATTTGGCACGTGTGTTTAGGAAGCACTGTTATTATTTTCTGAGCAAGCTCACTGTTCTGAACCTATAGGAAACACAGTAGAGTAGAAGAGTGCTTTTTTCTCTAAAGCAGAGTATGATTCTTGTAAGGCGGGCTCGCGGTTGTTTCTCAGTTATAAACGGAGTTGAGTCACATGCAGTTTTTGGTCCTACGAGCAAGAGTTGTTTTCTGGTAAGAAGAGTCACTATTGTGCTCCAAATGCCATACACAGTGCAAATAGCACTCGGGTCTGTTCCCAGCAAGTACAGTGTATTGGACTGAATAGGAGCTACTGTTCTTGTAAGTTTCATAAGCAGAGTTGAACTAGATATGATCCATGTGTGTAGGAAGCACAGTTCTTTTGTTCTGAGCAAGCTCACTGTTCGGACCCCATAGGAAAACAGTAGAGTAGAAGAGTGCTCTTTTCTCAAAAGCACAGTGTGTTTCTTGTAAGGCGAGCTAGCATTTGTTTCCCAGTCCTAAATGGCGTTGAATCACATGCAGTTTGTGGACCTACGAGCAAGAGTTGTTTTCTGGTAAGGAAAGTCACTATTGCGCTCTCATTGCCATACACAGTGTAAATAGCACTCGCGTCTGTTCCCAGCAAGTACAGTGTATTGGACTGAAGAGGAGCTACTGTTCTTGTCAGTTTCCTAAGCAGAGTTGAACTACATATGGTCCATGTGTGTAGGAAGCACAGTTCTTTTGTTCTGATCAAGCTCACTGTATGGACCCCATAGGAAACAGTAGAGTAGAAAAGTGCTCTTTTCTAAAGCAGTGTGTTTCTTGTAAGGCGAGCTAGAGTTTGTTTCCCAGTCCTAAATGGAGTTGAGCCACATGCAGTTTTTTGTCCTACGAGCAAGAGTTGTTTTCTGGTAAGACGAGTCACTATTGTGCTCCAATTGCCATACACAGTGCAAATAGCACTCGCGTCTGGTCTCAGCAAGTACAGTGTATCGAACAGAAGAGGAGCTACTGTTCTTGTATATTTCCTAAGCAGAGTTGAACTAGATATGGCCCGTGTGTGTAGGAAGCACAGTTATTATGTTCTGAGCAAGCTCACTGTTCTGGCCCTACAGGAAACACAGTAGAGTAGATGAGTGCTCTTTTCTCTAAAGCAGAGTGTGTTTCTTGTAAGGCCAGCTCGCGTTTGTTTCCCAGTCCTAAATGGAGTTGAGTCACATGCAGTTTTTTGTCCTATGAGCAAGAGTTGTTTTCTGGTAAGACGAGTCACTATTGTGCTCCAATTGCCATACACAGTGCAAATAGCACTGGCGTCTGTTCCCAGCAAGTACAGTTTATTGGACTGAAGAGGATCTACTGTACTTGTCAGTTTCCTAAGAAGAGTTGAACTAGATATGGCCCGTGTGTGGGAAGCACAGTTCTTTTGTTCTGAGCAAGTTCACTGTTCTGGCCTCTAGGAAACACAGTAGAGTAGAAGAGTGCTCTTTTCTCTAAAGCAGTGTGTTTCTTGTAGGCGAGCTAGCGTTTGTTTCCCAGTCCTAAATGGAGTTGAATCACATGCAGTTTCTGGTCCTACGAGCAAGAGTTTTTTTATGGTAAGAATAGTCACTATTGCGCTGCCTTTGCCATACACAGGACAAATAGCACTGGTGTCTGTTCCCAGCAAGTACAGTGTATTGGACTCAAGAGGATCTACTGTTCTTGTCAGGTTCCTAAGCTGAATTGAACTAAATATGGCCTTGTGTGTAGGAAGCACAGTTCTGTTATTCTGAGCAAGCTTACTGTTTTGACCCTATAGGAAACACAGTAGACTAGAAGAGTGCTCTTTTCTCAAAAGCAGAGTGTGTTTCTTGTAAGGCGAGCTAGCATTTGTTACCTAGTCCTAAATGGAGTTGAACCACATGCAGTTCCTGGTCCTACGAGCAAGAGTTGTTTTCTGGTAAGGAAAGTCACTATTGCGCTGCCTTTGCCATACACAGTGCAAATAGCACTGGCGTCTGTTCCCAGCAAGTACAGTGTATCATACTGAAGAGGAGCTACTGTTCTTGTCAGTTTCCTAAGCAGAGTTGAACTAGATATGGCCCGTGTGTTTAGGAAGCACAGTCATTATGTTCTGAGCAAGCTCACTGTTCTGGCCCTATAGGAAACACAGTAGAGTAGAAGAGTGCTCTTTTCTCTAAAGCAGAGTGTGTGTCTTGTAAGGCGAGCTCGCGTTTGTTTCCCAGTCCTAAATGGAGTTGAGTCACATGCAGTTTTTGGTCCTACGAGCAAGAGTTGTTTTCTGGTAAGAAGAGTCACTGTTGTGCTCCAAATGCCATACAGAGTGCAAATAGCACTCGGGTCTGTTCCAAGCAATTACAGTGTATTGGACTGAATAGGAGCTACTGTTCTTGTCAGTTTCATAAGCAGAGTTGAACTAGATATGATCCATGTGTGTTGGAAGCACAGTTCTTTTGTTCTGAGCAAGCTCACTCTTTGGACCCCATAGGAAATACAGTAGAGTAGAAGAGTGCTCTTTTCTCAAAAGCAGAGTGTGTTTCTTGTAAGGAGAATTAGCGTTTGTTTCCCAGTCCTAAATGGAGTTGAATCACATGCAGTTTCTGGTCCTACGAGCAAGAGTTGTTTTCTGGTAAGGAAAGTCACTATTGTGCTCCCATTGCCATACACAGTGCAAATAGCACTGGCGTCTGTTCCCAGCAAGTACAGTGTATCGGACTGAAGAAGATCTAATGTCTTGTCAGTTTCCTAAGCAGAGTTGAACTAGATAAGGCCCGTGTGTGTAGGAAGCACAGTTCTTATGTTCTGAGCAAGCTCACTGTTCTGGCCCTATAGGAAACACAGTAGAGTAGAAGAGTGCTCTTTTCTCAAAAGCAGAGTGTGTTTCTTGTAAGGCGAGCTAGCGTTTGTTTCCTAGACCTAAATGGAGTTGAATCACATGCAGTTTCTGGTCCTACGAACAAGAGTTGTTTTCTGGTAAGGAAAGTCACTATTGCGCTCCCATTGCCATACACAGGGCAAATAGCACTCGTGTCTTTTCCCTGCAAGTACAGTGTATTGGACCGAAGAAGATCTACTATTCTTGTCAGGTTCCTAAGCAGACTTGAACGAGATATGGCCGTGTGTGTAGGAAGCACAGTTTTTTTGTTCTGAGCAAGCTCACTTTTCGGAACACATAGGAAACACAGTAGAGTAGAAGAGTGCTCTTTTCTCAAAAGCAGAGTGTTTTTCTTGGAAGTCGAGCTAGCGTTTGTTTCCCAGTCCTAAATGGAGTTGAGTCACATGCAGTTTTTTGTGCTACGAGCAAGAGTTGTTTTCTTTTAAGACAAGTCACTATTGTGCTCCAATTGCCATACACAGTGCAAATAGCACTCGCGTCTGTTCCCCGCAAGTACAGTATATTCGACTGAAGAGGAGCTACTGTTCTTGTTTGTTTCCTAAGCAGAGTTGAACTAGATATGGCCCGTGTGTGTAGGAAGCACAGTTCTTTTGTTCTGAGCAAGCTCACTGTTTGGACCCCATAGGAAACACAGTAGAGTAGAAGAGTGCTCTTTTCTCAAAAGCAGAGTGTGTTTCATATAAGGCAAGCTAGCATTTGTTTCCCAGTCCTAAATGGAGTTGAATCACATGCAGTTTCTGGTCCTACGAGCAAGAGTTGTTTTCTGGTAAGGAAAGTCACTATTGCGCTCCCATTGCCATACATAGTGCAAATAGCACTGGCGTCTGTTCCCAGCAAGTACACTGTATTGGACTGAAGAGGATGTACTGCTCTGGTCAGGTTCCTAAGCAGAATTGAACTAGATATGGCCGTGTGTGTAGGAAGCACAGTTCTTTTGTTCTGAGCAAGCTCACTGTTCTGGCCCTATAGGAAACACAGTAGAGTAGAAGAGTTCTCTTTTCTCAAAAGCAGAGTGTGTTTCTTGTAAGGCGAGCTCGCGTTCGTTTCCCAGTCCTAAATGGAGTTGAGTCACATGCAGTTTCTGGTCCTACGAGCAAGAGTTGTTTTCTGGTAAGAAGAGTCACTATTGTGCTCCAAATGCCATACAGAGTGCAAATAGCACTCGGGTCTGTTCCCAGTAAGTAGTGTCTATTGGACTGAATAGGAGCTACTGTTCTTGTCAATTTCCTAAGAAGAGTTGAACTAGATATGGCCCGTGTGTGTAGGAAGCACAGTTCTTTTTTTCTGAACAAACTCACTGTTCTGGCCCTATAGGAAACACAGTAGAGTAGAAGGGTGCTCTTTTCTCAAAAGCAGAGTGTGTTTCTTGTAAAGCAGCTAGAGTTTGTTTCCCAGTCCTAAATGGAGTTGAGTCACATGCAGTTTTTTGTCCTATGAGCAAGAGTTGTTTTCTGGTAAGACGAGTCACTATTGTGCTCCAATTGCCATACACAGTGCAAATAGCACTGGCGTCTGTTCCCAGCAAGTACAGTGTATTGGACTGAAGAGGATCTACTGTACTTGTCAGTTTCCTAAGAAGAGTTGAACTAGATATGGCCCGTGTGTGGGAAGCACAGTTCTTTTGTTCTGAGCAAGTTCACTGTTCTGGCCTCTAGGAAACACAGTAGAGAAGAAGAGTGCTCTTTTCTCTAAAGCAGTGTGTTTCTTGTAAGGCGAGCTAGCGTTTGTTTCCCAGTCCTAAATGGAGTTGAATCACATGCAGTTTCTGCTCCTACGAGCAAGAGTTTTTTTATGGTAAGAATAGTCACTATTAAGCTGCCTTTGCCATACACAGGACAAATAGCACTGGTGTCTGTTCCCAGCAAGTACAGTGTATTGGACTCAAGAGGATCTACTGTTCTTGTCAGGTTCCTAAGCAGAATTGAACTAAATATGGCCGTGTGTGTAGGAAGCACAGTTCTGTTATTCTGAGCAAGCTTACTGTTTTGGCCCTATAGGAAACACAGTAGACTAGAAGAGTGCTCTTTTCTCAAAAGCAGAGTGTGTTTCTTGTAAGGCGAGCTAGCATTTGTTTCCCAGTCCTAAATGGAGTTGAATCACATGCAGTTTCTGGTCCTACGAGCAAGAGTTGTTTTCTGGTAAGGAAAGTCAATATTGCGCTCCCTTTGCCATACACAGTGCAAATAGCACTGGCGTCTGTTCCCAGCAAGTACAGTGTATCACACTGAAGACGAGCTACTGTTCTTGTCAGTTTCCTAAGCAGAGTTGAACTACATATGGCCCGTGTGTTTAGGAAGCACAGTCATTACGTTCTAAGCAAGCTCACTGTTCTGGCCCTATAGGAAACACAGTAGAGTAGAAGAGTGCTCTTTTCTCTAAAGCAGAGTGTGTGTCTTGTAAGGCGAGCTCGCGTTTGTTTCCCAGTCCTAAATGGAGTTGAGTCACATGCAGTTTTTGGTCCTACGAGCAAGAGTTGTTTTCTGGTAAGAAGAGTCACTGTTGTGCTCCAAATGCCATACACAGTGCAAATAGCACTCAAGTCTGTTCCAAGCAATTACAGTGTATTGGACTGAATAGGAGCTACTGTTCTTAAGTTTCATAAGCAGAGTTGAACTAGATATGATCCATGTGTGTTGGAAGCACAGTTCTTTTGTTCTGAGCAAGCTCACTCTTTGGACCCCATAGGAAACACAGTAGAGTAGAAGAGTGCTCTATTCTCAAAAGCAGAGTGTGTTTCTTATAAGGCGAGCTAGCGTTTGTTTCCTAGACCTAAATGGAGTTGAATCACATGCAGTTTCTGGTCCTACGAACAAGAGTTGTTTTCTGGTAAGGAAAGTCACTATTGCGCTCCCATTGCCATACACAGGGCAAATAGCACTCGCGTCTTTTCCCTGCAAGTACAGTGTATTGGACCGAAGAAGATCTACTATTCTTGTCAGGTTCCTAAGCAGACTTGAACGAGATATGGCCGTGTGTGTAGGAAGCACAGTTTTTTTGTTCTGAGCAAGTTCATTTTTCGGAACACATAGGAAACACAGTAGAGTAGAAGAGTGCTCTTTTCTCAAAAGCAGAGTGTTTTTCTTGGAAGTCGAGCTAGCATTTGTTTCCCAGTCCTAAATGGAGTTGAGTCACATGCAGTTTTTTGTGCTACGAGCAAGAGTTGTTTTCTGGTAAGACAAGTAACTATTGTGCTCCAATTGCCATACACAGTGCAAATAGCACTCGCGTCTGTTCCCCGCAAGTACAGTGTATTCGACTGAAGAGGAGCTACTGTTCTTGTTTGTTTCCTAAGCAGAGTTGAACTAGATATGGCCCGTGTGTGTAGGAAGCAAAGTTCTTTTGTTCTGAGCAAGCTCACTCTTTGGACCCCATAGGAAACACAGTAGAGTAGAAGAGTTCTCTTTTCTCAAAAGCAGAGTGTGTTTCATATAAGGCGAGCTAGCATTTGTTTCCCAGTCCTAAATGGAGTTGAATCACATGCAGTTTCTGCTCCTACGAGAAAGAGTTGTTTTCTGGTAAGGAAAGTCACTATTGTGCTCCCATTGCCATACACAGTGGAAATAGCACTCCCGTCTGTTCTCAGCAAGTACAGTGTATCGAACTGAAGAGGAGCTACTGTTCTTGTAAGTTTCCTAAGCAGAGTTGAACTAGATATGGCCCGTGTGTGTAGGAAGCACAGTTCTTTTGTTCTGAGCAAGCTCACTGTTCTGGCCCTACAGGAAACACAGTAGAGTATATGAGTGCTTTTTTCTCTAAAGTAGAGTGTGTTTCTTGTAAGGCCAGCTCGCGTTTGTTTCCCAGTCCTAAATGGAGTTGAGTCACAGACAGTTTTTGGTCCTACAAGCAAGAGTTGTTTTATGGTAAGAATAGTCACTATTGCGCTGCCATTGCCATACACATGACAAATAGCACTGGTGTCTGTTCCCAGCAAGTACAGTGTATTGGACTGAAGAGGATCTACTGTTCTTGTCAGGTTCCTAAGCAGAATTGAACTAGATATGGCCGTGTGTGTAGGAAGCACAGTTCTTTTGTTCTGAGCAAGCTCACTGTTCGGACCTCATAGGAAACACAGTAGAGTAGAAGACTGCTCTTTTCTCTAAAGCAGTGTGTTTCTTGTAAGGAGAGCTAGCGTTTGTTTCCCAGTCCTTAATGGAGTTGAATCACATGCAGTTTCTGGTCCTAGGAGCAAGAGTTTTTTTATGGTAAGAATAGTCACTATTGCGCTGCCATTGCCATACACAGGACAAATAGCACTGGCGTCTGTTCCCAGCAAGTACAGTGTATTGGACTGAAGAGGATCTAGTGTTCTTGTCAGGTTCCTAAGCAGAATTGAACTAAATATGGCCGTGTGTGTAGGAAGCACAGTTCTTTTGTTCTGAGCAAGCTTACTGTTTTGGCCCTATAGGAAACACAGTAGAGAACAGTGCTCTTTTCTCAAAAGCAGAGTGTGTTTCTTGTAAGGCGAGCTAGCATTTGTTTCCCAGTCCTAAATGGAATGCATGAATCACATGCAGTTTCTGGTCCTACGAGCAAGAGTTGTTTTCTGGTAATGAAAGTCACTATTGCTCTCGCTTTGCTGTACACAGTGCAAGTAGCACTCGCGTCTGTTCCCAGAAAGTACAGTGTATCGGACTGAAGAGGAGCTACTGTTCTTGTCAGTTTCCTAAGCAGAGTTGAACTAGATATGGCCCGTGTGTTTAGGAAGCAGAGTTATTATGTTCTGAGCAAGCTCACTGTTTGGACCCCATAGGAAACACAGTAGAGTAGAAGAGTGCTCTTTTCTCTAAAGCAGTGTGTTTGTTGTAAGTCGAGGTAGCATTTCTTTCCCAGTCCTAAATGGAGTTGAATCACATGCAGTTTTTTGTCCTATGAGCAAGAGTTGTTTTCTGGTAAGACAAGTCACTATTGTGCTCCAATTGCCATACACAGTGCAAATAGCACTGGCGTCTGTTCCCAGCAAGTACAGTGTATTGGACTGAAGAGGATCTACTGTTCTTGTCAGTTTCCTAAGCAGAGTTGAACTAGATATGACCCGTGTGTGGGAAGCACAGTTCTTTTGTTCTGAGCAAGCTCACTGTTCTGGCCCTGTAGGAAACACAGTAGAGTAGAAGAGTGCTCTTTTTCTAAAGCAGAGTGTGTTTCTTGTAAGGAGAGCTAGCATTTGTTTCCCAGTCCTAAATGGACTTGAATCACATGCAGTTTCTGGTCCTAGGAGCAAGAGTTTTTTTATGGTATGAATAGTCACTATTGCGCTCCGTTTGCCATGCACAGTGCAAATAGCACTCGCGTCTGTTCCCAGCAAGTACAGTGTATCGGAATGAAGAGGAGCTACTGTTCTTGTCATTTTCCTAAGAAGAGTTGTATTAGATATGGCACGTGTGTTTAGGAAGCACTGTTATTATTTTCTGAGCAAGCTCACTGTTCTGAACCTATAGGAAACACAGTAGAGTAGAAGAGTGCTTTTTTCTCTAAAGCAGAGTATGATTCTTGTAAGGCGAGCTCGCGGTTGTTTCCCAGTTATAAATGGAGTTGAGTCACATGCAGTTTTTGGTCCTACGAGCAAGAGTTGTTTTCTGGTAAGAAGAGTCACTATTGTGCACCAAATGCCATACACAGTGCAAATAGCACTCGGGTCTGTTCCCAGCAAGTACAGTGTATTGGACTGAATAGGAGCTACTGTTCTTGTAAGTTTCATAAGCAGAGTTGAACTAGATATGATCCATGTGTGTAGGAAGCACAGTTCTTTTGTTCTGAGCAAGCTCACTGTTCGGACCCCATAGGAAACACAGTAGAGTAGAAGAGTGCTTTGTTCTCAAAAGCAGAGTGTGTTTCTTTTAAGGCGAGCTAGCGTTTTTTTCCCATTCCTAAATGGAGTGGAATCACATGCAGTTTCTGGTCCTACGAGCAAGAGTTGTTTTCTGGTAAGGAAAGTCAATATTGCACTCCCATAGCCATAAACAGTGCAAATAGCCCTCACGTCTTTTCCCAGCAAGTACAGTGTATTGGATTGAAGAGGAGCTACTGTTCTTGTCAGTTTCCTAAGAAGAGATGAACTAGATATGGCCCGTGTGTGTAGGAAGCACAATTCTTTTTTTCTGAGCAAGTTCACTGTTCTGGCCCTATAGGAAACACAGTAGAGTAGAAGAGTGCTCTTTTCTCAAAAGCAGAGTGTGTTTCTTGTAAGGCGAGCTAGCGTTTGTTTCCCAGTCCTAAATGGAGTTGAAATACACATGCAGTTTCTGGTCCTACGAGCAAAAGTTGTTTTCTGGTTGAAGGGTCACTATTGTGCTCCCTTTGCCATACACAGTGCAAATAGCCCTCGCGTCTGTTCCCAGCAAGTACAGTGTATTAGACTTAAGAGGAGCTACTGTTCTTGTCATTTTCCTCAGCAGAGTTGAACTAGATATGGCCCATGTGTGTAGGAAGCACAGTTCTTTTTTACTCAGCAAGCTCACTGTTCTGGCCCTATAGGAAAAACAGTAGAGAAGAAGAGTGCTCTTTCAACAATCGCAGAGTTTGTTTATTGTAAGGCGAGCTAGCGTTTGTTTCGCAGTCCTAAATGGAGTTGAATCACATGCAGTTTCCGTTCCTACGAGCAAGAGTTGTTTTCTGGGAAGAAGAGTCACTATTGCGCTCCCATTTTCACACACAGGGCAAATGGCACTGGCGTCTGTTCCCAGCATGTACAGTCTATTGGACTGAAGAGGTTCTACTGTTCTTGTCAGTTTCCTAAGCAGAATTAAACAAGATATGGCCCGTGTGTGTAGGAAGCACAGTTCTTTTGTTCTGAGCAAGCTCACATTTCAAACCCCATAGGAAACACAGTAGAGTAGAAGAGTGCATTTTTCTCAAAAGCAGAGTGTGTTTCTTGTAAGGCGAGCTAGCGTTTGTTTCACAGTCCTAAATGGAGTTGAATCACATGCAGTTTCCGTTCCTAGGAGCAAGAGTTGTTTTCTGGTAAGGAAAGTCACTATTGCGCTCCTATTGCCATACACAGTGCAAATAGCACTCGCGTCTGTTCCCAGCATGTACAGTGTATTGGACTGAAGAGGAGGTACTGTTCCTGTCAGTTTCCTAAGCAGAGTTGAACTAGATATGGCCCATGCTTGCAGGAAAAACAGTTCTTTTGTTCTGAGCAAGATAACTGTTTGGACCCCAAAGGAAACTCATTAGAGTAGAAGAATGCTCTTTTCTGAAAAGGAGAGTGTGTTTCTTGTAAGGCGAGCTAGCGTTTGTTTCCCAGTCTTAAATGGAGTTGAATCACATGCAGTTTCTGGTCATACGGGCAAGAGTTGTTTTCTGGTAAGAAGAGTCACTATTGCGCTCCCATTGCCATACACAGTGCAAATAGCACTGGCGTCTGTACCCAGCATGTACAGTGTATTGGACTGAAGAGGATCTACTGTTCTTGTCAGTTTCATAAGCAGAATTGAACTAGATATGGCCCGTGTGTGTAGGAAGCACAGTTCTTTTGTTCTGAGCAAGCTCACTGTTCTGGCACTATAGGAAACACAGTAGAGTAGATGAGTGCTCTTTTCTCAAAAGCAGAGTGTGTTTCTTGTAAGGCGAGCTAGCGTTTGTTTCCCAGTCCTAAATGGAGTTGAATCACTTGCAGTTTCCGTTCCTACGAGCAAGAGTTGTTTTCTGGTAAGGAAAGTCACTATTGTGCTCCCATTGCCATACACAGTGCAAATAGCACTCGCGTCTTTTCCCAGCAAGTACAGTGTATTGGACTGAAGAGGAGCTACTGTTCTTGTCAGTTTCCTAAGCAGAGTTGAACTAGATATGGCCCGTGTGTGTAGGAAGCACAGTTCTTTTGTTCTGAGCAAGCTCACTGTTCGGACCCCATAGGAAACACAGTAGAGTAGAAGATTGCACTTTTCTCAAAAGCAGAGTGTGTTTCTTGTAAGGCGAGCTAGCGTTTGTTTCCCAGTCCTAAATGGTGTTGAATCACATGCAGTTTCTGGTCATAGGAGCAAGAGTTGTTTTCTGGGACGAAGAGTCACTATTGCGCTCCCATTGTCACACACAGGGCAAATAGCACTGGCGTCTGTTCCCAGCATGTACAGTCTATTGGACTGAAGAGGTTCTACTGTTCTTCTCAATTTCCTAAGAAGAATTGAACTAGATATGGCCCGTGTGTTTAGGAAGCACAGTTCTTTTGTTCTGAGCAAGCTCACATTTCGAACCCCATTGGAAACACAGTAGAGTAGAAGAGTGCATTTTTCTCAAAAGCAGAGTGTGTTTCTTGTAAGGCGAGCTAACTTTTGTTTCGCAGTCCTAAATGGAGTTGAATCACATACAGTTTCCGTTCCTAGGAACAAGAGATGTTTTCTGGTAAGGAAAGTCACTATTGCGCTTCCATTGCCATACACTGTGCAAATAGCACTCGCATCTGTTCCCAGCAAGTACAGTGTATTGGACTGAAGAAAAGCTACTGTTCTTGTCAGTTTCCTAACCAGAATCGAACTAGATATGGCACGTGTGTGTAGGAAGCACAGTTCATTTGTTCTGAGCAAGCTCACTGTTTGGACCCCAAAGGAAACACAGTAGAGTAGATGAGTGCTCTTTTCTCAAAAGCAGAGTGTGTTTCTTGTAAGGCGAGCTAGCGTTTGTTTCCCAGTCCTAAATGGAGTTGAATCACATGCAGTTTCTGGTCATACGAGCAAGAGTTGTTTTTCTGGTAAGAAGAGTCACTATTGTGCTCCCATTGCCATACACAGTGCAAATAGCACTGGCGTCTGTACCCAGCATGTACAGTGTATTGGACTGAAGAGGATCTACTGTTCTTGTCTGTTTCCTAAGCAGAATTGAACTAGATATGGCCCGTGTGTGTAGGAAGCACAGTTCTTTTGTTCTGAGCAAGCTCACTGTTCTGGCCCTATAGGAAACACAGTAGAGTAGAAGAGTGCTCTTTTCTCAAAAGCAGAGTGTGTTTCTTGTAAGGCAAGCTAGCGTTTGTTTCCCAGTCCTAAATGGAGTTGAATCACCTGCAGTTTCCGTTCCTATGAGCAAGAGTTGTTTTCTGGTAAGGAAAGTCACTATTGTGCTCCCATTGCCATACAAAGTGCAAATAGCACTCGCGTCTGTTCCCAGCAAGTACAGTGTATTGGACTGAAGAGTAGCTACTGTTCTCGTCAGTTTCCTAAGCAGAATTGAACTAGATATGGCCCGTGTGTGTAGGAAGCAAAGTTCTTTTGTTCTGAGCAAGCTCACTGTTTGGACCCCATAGGAAACACAGTAGAGTAGAAGAGGACTCTTTTCTCAAAAGCCGAGTGTGTTTCTTGTAAGGCGAGCTAGCGTTTGTTTTCCAGTCCTAAATGGAGTTGAATCACATGCAGTTTCTGGTCCTACGAGCAAGAGTTGTTTTTTGGTAAGAAGAGTCACTATTGTGCTCCCATTGCCATACAAAGTGCAAAGAGCACTGGCGTCTGTACCCAGCACGTACAGCGTATTGGACTGAAGAGGATCTACTGTTCTTGTCAGTTTCCTAAGCAGAATTGAACAAGATATGGCCCGTGTGTGTAGGAAGCACAGTTCTTTTGTTCTGAGCAAGCTCACATTTGAACCCCATAGGAAACACAGTAGAGTAGAAGAGTGCATTTTTCTCAAAAGCAGAGTGTGTTTCTTGTAAGGCGAGCTAGCGTTTGTTTCCCAGTCCTAAATGGAGTTGAAATACACATGCAGTTTCTGGTCCTACGAGCAAAAGTTGTTTTCTGGTAAGAAGGGTCACTATTGCGCTCCCTTTGCCATACACAGTGCAAATAGCCCTCGCGTCTGTTCCCAGCAAGTACAGTGTATTAGACTGAAGAGGAGCTACTGTTCTTGTCATTTTCCTCAGCAGAGTTGAACTAGATATGGCCCATGTGTGTAGGAAGCACAGTTCTTTTTTACTCAGCAAGCTCACTGTTCTGGCCCTATAGGAAAAACAGTAGAGAAGACGAGTGCTCTTTCCACAAACGCAGAGTTTGTTTATTGTAAGGCGAGGTAGCGTTTGTTTCGCAGTCATAAATGGAGTTGAATCACATGCAGTTTCCGTTCCTACAAGCAAGAGTTGTTTTCTGGGAAGAAGAGTCACTATTGCGCTCCCATTGTCACACACAGGGCAAATAGCACTGGCGTCTGTTCCCAGCATGTACAGTCTATTGGACTGAAGAGGTTCTACTGTTCTTGTCAGTTTCCTAAGCAGAATTGAACAAGATATTGCCCGTGTGTGTAGGAAGCACAGTTCTTTTGTTCTGAGCAAGCTCACATTTCGAACCCCATAGGAAACACAGTAGAGTAGAAGAGTGCATTTTTCTCAAAAGCAGAGTGTGTTTCTTGTAAGGCGAGCTAGCGTTTGTTTCCCAGTCCTAAATGGAGTTGAATCACATGCAGTTTCCGTTCCTAGGAGCAAGAGTTGTTTTCTGGTAAGGAAAGTCACTATTGCGCTCCCATTGCCATACACAGTGCAAATAGCACTCGCGTCTGTTCCCAGCAAGTACAGTGTATTGGACTGAAGAGGAGCTACTGTTCTTGTCAGTTTCCTAAGCAGAATTGAACTAGATAAGGCCCGTGTGTGTAGGAAGCAAAGTTCTTTTGTTCTGAGCAAGCTCACTGTTTGGACCCCATAGGAAACACAGTAGAGTAGAAGAGTGCTCTTCTCTCAAAAGCAGAGTGTGTTTCTTGTAAGGCGAGCTAGCGTTTGTTTCCCAGTCCTAAATGGAGTTGAATCACATGCAGTTTCCGGTCATACGAGCAAGAGTTGTTTTCTGGTAAGAAGAGTCACTATTGCGCTCCCATTGCCATACACAGTGCAAATAGCACTCGCGTCTGTACCCAGCATGTACAGTGTATTGGACTGAAGAGGATCTACTGTTCTTGTCAGTTTCCTAAGCAGAATTGAACTAGATATGGCCCGTGTGTGTAGGAATCACAGTTCTTTTGTTCTGAGCAAGCTCACTGTTCGGACCCCATAGGAAATACAGTAGAGTAGAAGAGTGCTCTTTTCTCAAAAGCCGAGTGTGTTTCTTGTAAGGCGAGCTAGCGTTTGTTTCCCAGTCCTAAATGGAGTTGAATCACTTGCAGTTTCCGTTCCTACGAGCAAGAGTTGTTTTCTGGGAAGAAGAGTCACTATTGCGCTCCCATTGTCACACACAGGGCAAATGGCACTGGCGTCTGTTCCCAGCATGTACAGTCTATTGGACTGAAGAGGTTCTACTGTTCTTGTCAGTTTCCTAAGCAGAATTGAACAAGATATGGCCCGTGTGTGTAGGGAGCACAGTTCTTTTGTTCTGAGCAAGCTCACATTTCGAACCCCATAGGAAACACAGTAGAGTAGAAGAGTGCATTTTTCTCAAAAGCAGAGTGTGTTTCTTGTAAGGCGAGCTAGCGTTTGTTTCCCAGTCCTAAATGGAGTTGAATCACATGCAGTTTCCGTTCCTAGGAGCAAGAGTTGTTTTCTGGTAAGGAAAGTCACTATTGCGCTCCCATTGCCATACACAGTGCAAATAGCACTCGCGTCTGTTCCCAGCAAGTACAGTGTATTGGACTGAAGAGGAGCTACTGTTCTTGTCAGTTTCCTAAGCAGAATTGAACTAGATAAGGCCCGTGTGTGTAGGAAGCAAAGTTCTTTTGTTCTGAGCAAGCTCACTGTTTGGACCCCATATGAAACACAGTAGAGTAGAAGAGTGCTCTTCTCTCAAAAGCAGAGTGTGTTTCTTGTAAGGCGAGCTAGCGTTTGTTTCCCAGTCCTAAATGGAGTTGAATCACATGCAGTTTCCGGTCATACGAGCAAGAGTTGTTTTCTGGTAAGAAGAGTCACTATTGCGCTCCCATTGCCATACACAGTGCAAATAGCACTCGCGTCTGTACCCAGCATGTACAGTGTATTGGACTGAAGAGGATCTACTGTTCTTGTCAGTTTCCTAAGCAGAATTGAACTAGATATGGCCCGTGTGTGTAGGAATCACAGTTCTTTTGTTCTGAGCAAGCTCACTGTTCGGACCCCATAGGAAACACAGTAGAGTAGAAGAGTGCTCTTTTCTCAAAAGCCGAGTGTGTTTCTTGTAAGGCGAGCTAGCGTTTGTTTCCCAGTCCTAAATGGAGTTGAATCACTTGCAGTTTCCGTTCCTACGAGCAAGAGTTGTTTTCTGGGAAGAAGAGTCACTATTGCGCTCCCATTGTCACACACAGGGCAAATGGCACTGGCGTCTGTTCCCAGCATGTACAGTCTATTGGACTGAAGAGGTTCTACTGTTCTTGTCAGTTTCCTAAGCAGAATTGAACAAGATATGGCCCGTGTGTGTAGGAAGCACAGTTCTTTTGTTCTGAGCAAGCTCACATTTCAAACCCCATAGGAAACACAGTAGAGTAGAAGAGTGCATTTTTCTCAAAAGCAGAGTGTGTTTCTTGTAAGGCGAGCTAGCGTTTGTTTCACAGTCCTAAATGGAGTTGAATCACATGCAGTTTCCGTTCCTAGGAGCAAGAGTTGTTTTCTGGTAAGGAAAGTCACTATTGTGCTCCTATTGCCATACACAGTGCAAATAGCACTCGCGTCTGTTCCCAGCATGTACAGTGTATTGGACTGAAGAGGAGGTACTGTTCCTGTCAGTTTCCTAAGCAGAGTTGAACTAGATATGGCCCATGCTTGCAGGAAAAACAGTTCTTTTGTTCTGAGCAAGATAACTGTTTGGACCCCAAAGGAAACTCATTAGAGTAGAAGAATGCTCTTTTCTGAAAAGGAGAGTGTGTTTCTTGTAAGGCGAGCTAGCGTTTGTTTCCCAGTCTTAAATGGAGTTGTATCACATGCAGTTTCTGGTCATACGGGCAAGAGTTGTTTTCTGGTAAGAAGAGTAACTATTGCGCTCCCATTGCCATACACAGTGCAAATAGCACTGGCGTCTGTACCCAGCATGTACAGTGTATTGGACTGAAGAGGATCTACTGTTCTTGTCAGTTTCATAAGCAGAATTGAACTAGATATGGCCCGTGTGTGTAGGAAGCACAGTTCTTTTGTTCTGAGCAAGCTCACTGTTCTGGCACTATAGGAAACACAGTAGAGTAGATGAGTGCTCTTTTCTCAAAAGCAGAGTGTGTTTCTTGTAAGGCGAGCTAGCGTTTGTTTCCCAGTCCTAAATGGAGTTGAATCACTTGCAGTTTCCGTTCCTACGAGCAAGAGTTGTTTTCTGGTAAGGAAAGTCACTATTGTGCTCCCATTGCCATACACAGTGCAAATAGCACTCGCGTCTTTTCCCAGCAAGTACAGTGTATTGGACTGAAGAGGAGCTACTGTTCTTGTCAGTTTCCTAAGCAGAGTTGAACTAGATATGGCCCGTGTGTGTAGGAAGCACAGTTCTTTTGTTCTGAGCAAGCTCACTGTTCGGACCCCATAGGAAACACAGTAGAGTAGAAGATTGCACTTTTCTCAAAAGCAGAGTGTGTTTCTTGTAAGGCGAGCTAGCGTTTGTTTCCCAGTCCTAAATGGTGTTGAATCACATGCAGTTTCTGGTCATAGGAGCAAGAGTTGTTTTCTGGGAAGAAGAGTCACTATTGCGCTCCCATTGTCACACACAGGGCAAATAGCACTGGCGTCTGTTCCCAGCATGTACAGTCTATTGGACTGAAGAGGTTCTACTGTTCTTCTCAATTTCCTAAGAAGAATTGAACTAGATATGGCCCGTGTGTGTAGGAAGCACAGTTCTTTTGTTCTGAGCAATCTCACATTTCGAACCCCATAGGAAACACAGTAGAGTAGAAGAGTGCATTTTTCTCAAAAGCAGAGTGTGTTTCTTGTAAGGCGAGCTAACTTTTGTTTCGCAGTCCTAAATGGAGTTGAATCACATACAGTTTCCGTTCCTAGGAGCAAGAGTTGTTTTCTGGTAAGGAAAGTCACTATTGCGCTCCCATTGCCATACACTGTGCAAATAGCACTCGCATCTGTTCCCAGCAAGTACAGTGTATTGGACTGAAGAGGAGCTACTGTTCTTGTCAGTTTCCTAAGCAGAATTGAACTAGATATGGCACGTGTGTGTAGGAAGCACAGTTCATTTGTTCTGAGCAAGCTCACTGTTTGGACCCCAAAGGAAACACAGTAGAGTAGATGAGTGCTCTTTTCTCAAAAGCAGAGTGTGTTTCTTGTAAGGCAAGCTAGCGTTTGTTTCCCAGTCCTAAATGGAGTTGAATCACATGCAGTTTCTGGTCATACGAGCAAGAGTTGTTTTCTGGTAAGAAGAGTCACTATTGTGCTCCCATTGCCATACACAGTGCAAATAGCACTGGCGTCTGTACCCAGCATGTACAGTGTATTGGACTGAAGAGGATCTACTGTTCTTGTCTGTTTCCTAAGCAGAATTGAACTAGATATGGCCCGTGTGTGTAGGAAGCACAGTTCTTTTGTTCTGAGCAAGCTCACTGTTCTGGCCCTATAGGAAACACAGTAGAGTAGAAGAGTGCATTTTTCTCAAAATCAGAGTGTGTTTCTTGTAAGGCGAGCTAGCGTTTGTTTCCCAGTCCTAAATGGAGTTGAATCACCTGCAGTTTCCGTTCCTATGAGCAAGAGTTCTTTTCTGGTAAGGAAAGTCACTATTGTGCTCCCATTGCCATACACAGTGCAAATAGCACTCGCGTCTGTTCCCAGCAAGTACAGTGTATTGGACTGAAGAGTAGCTACTGTTCTTGTCAGTTTCCTAAGCAGAATTGAACTAGATATGGCCCGTGTGTGTAGGAAGCAAAGTTCTTTTGTTCTGAGCAAGCTCACTGTTTGGAATCCATAGGAAACATAGTAGAGTAGAAGAGTGCTCTTTTCTCAAAAGCCGAGTGTGTTTCTTGTAAGGCGAGCTAGCGTTTGTTTCCCAGTCCTAAATGGAGTTGAATCACATGCAGTTTCTGGTCCTACGAGCAAGAGTTTTTTTTTGGTAAGAAGAGTCACTATTGTGCTCCCATTGCCATTCAAAGTGCAAAGAGCACTGGCGTCTGTACCCAGCACGTACAGCGTATTGGACTGAAGAGGATCTACTGTTCTTGTCAGTTTCCTAAGCAGAATTGAACAAGATATGGCCCGTGTGTGTAGGAAGCACAGTTCTTTTGTTCTGAGCAAGCTCACATTTGAACCCCATAGGAAACACAGTAGAGTAGAAGAGTGCATTTTTCTCAAAAGCAGAGTGTGTTTCTTGTAAGGCGAGCTAGCGTTTGTTTCCCAGTCCTAAATGGAGTTGAAATACACATGCAGTTTCTGGTCCTACGAGCAAAAGTTGTTTTCTGGTAAGAAGGGTCACTATTGCGCTCCCTTTGCCATACACAGTGCAAATAGCCCTCGCGTCTGTTCCCAGCAAGTACAGTGTATTAGACTGAAGAGGAGCTACTGTTCTTGTCATTTTCCTCAGCAGAGTTGAACTAGATATGGCCCATGTGTGTAGGAAGCACAGTTCTTTTTTACTCAGCAAGCTCACTGTTCTGGCCCTATAGGAAAAACAGTAGAGAAGAAGAGTGCTCTTTCCACAAACGCAGATTTTGTTTATTGTAAGGCGAGCTAGCATTTGTTTCGCAGTCCTAAATGGAGTTGAATCACATGCAGTTTCCGTTCCTACGAGCAAGAGTTGTTTTCTGGGAAGAAGAGTCACTATTGCGCTCCCATTGTCACACACAGGGCAAATGGCACTGGCGTCTGTTCCCAGCATGTACAGTCTATTGGACTGAAGAGGTTCTGCTGTTCTTGTCAGTTTCCTAAGCAGAATTGAACAAGATATGGCCCGTGTGTGTAGGAAGCACAGTTCTTTTGTTCTGAGCAAGCTCACATTTCAAACCCCATAGGAAACACAGTAGAGTAGAAGAGTGCATTTTTCTCAAAAGCAGAGTGTGTTTCTTGTAAGGCGAGCTAGCGTTTGTTTCACAGTCCTAAATGGAGTTGAATCACATGCAGTTTCCGTTCCTAGGAGCAAGAGTTGTTTTCTGGTAAGGAAAGTCACTATTGCGCTCCTATTGCCATACACAGTGCAAATAGCACTCGCGTCTGTTCCCAGCATGTACAGCGTATTGGATTGAAGAGGAGCTACTGTTCCTGTCAGTTTCCTAAGCAGAGTTGAACTAGATATGGCCCATGCTTGCAGGAAAAACAGTTCTTTTGTTCTGAGCAAGATAACTGTTTGGACCCCAAAGGAAACTCATTAGAGTAGAAGAATGCTCTTTTCTGAAAAGGAGAGTGTGTTTCTTGTAAGGCGAGCTAGCGTTTGTTTCCCAGTCTTAAATGGAGTTGAATCACATGCAGTTTCTGGTCATACGGGCAAGAGTTGTTTTCTGGTAAGAAGAGTCACTATTGCGCTCCCATTGCCATACATAGTGCAAATAGCACTGGCGTCTGTACCCAGCATGTACAGTGTATTGGACTGAAGAGGATCTACTGTTCTTGTCAGTTTCATAAGCAGAATTGAACTAGATATGGCCCGTGTGTGTAGGAAGCACAGTTCTTTTGTTCTGAGCAAGCTCACTGTTCTGGCACTATAGGAAACACAGTAGAGTAGAAGAGTGCTCTTTTCTCAAAAGCAGAGTGTGTTTCTTGTAAGGCGAGCTAGCGTTTGTTTCCCAGTCCTAAATGGAGTTGAATCACTTGCAGTTTCCGTTCCTACGAGCAAGAGTTGTTTTCTGGTAAGGAAAGTCACTATTGTGCTCCCATTGCCATACACAGTGCAAATAGCACTCGCGTCTTTTCCCAGCAAGTACAGTGTATTGGACTGAAGAGGAGCTACTGTTCTTGTCAGTTTCCTAAGCAGAGTTGAACTAGATATGGCCCGTGTGTGTAGGAAGCACAGTTCTTTTGTTCTGAGAAAGCTCACTGTTCGGACTCCATAGGAAACACAGTAGAGTAGAAGATTGCACTTTTCTCAAAAGCAGAGTGTGTTTCTTGTAAGGCGAGCTAGCGTTTGTTTCCCAGTCCTAAATGGTGTTGAATCACATGCAGTTTCTGGTCATAGGAGCAAGAGTTGTTTTCTGGGACGAAGAGTCACTATTGCGCTCCCATTGTCACACACAGGGCAAATAGCACTGGCGTCTGTTCCCAGCATGTACAGTCTATTGGACTGAAGAGGTTCTACTGTTCTTCTCAATTTCCTAAGAAGAATTGAACTAGATATGGCCCGTGTGTGTAGGAAGCACAGTTCTTTTGTTCTGAGCAAGCTCACATTTCGAACCCCATAGGAAACACAGTAGAGTAGAAGAGTGCATTTTTCTCAAAAGCAGAGTGTGTTTCTTGTAAGGCGAGCTAACTTTTGTTTCGCAGTCCTAAATGGAATTGAATCACATACAGTTTCCGTTCCTAGGAACAAGAGTTGTTTTCTGGTAAGGAAAGTCACTATTGCGCTCCCATTGCCATACACTGTGCAAATAGCACTCGCATCTGTTCCCAGCAAGTACAGTGTATTGGACTGAAGAGGAGCTACTGTTCTTGTCAGTTTCCTAAGCAGAATTGAACTAGATATGGCACGTGTGTGTAGGAAGCACAGTTCATTTGTTCTGAGCAAGCTCACTGTTTGGACCCCAAAGGAAACACAGTAGAGTAGATGAGTGCTCTTTTCTCAAAAGCAGAGTGTGTTTCTTGTAAGGCAAGCTAGCATTTGTTTCCCAGTCCTAAATGGAGTTGAATCACATGCAGTTTCTGGTCATACGAGCAAGAGTTGTTTTTCTGGTAAGAAGAGTCACTATTGTGCTCCCATTGCCATACACAGTGCAAATAGCACTGGCGTCTGTACCCAGCATGTACAGTGTATTGGACTGAAGAGGATCTACTGTTCTTGTCTGTTTCCTAAGCAGAATTGAACTAGATATGGCCCGTGTGTGTAGGAAGCACAGTTCTTTTGTTCTGAGCAAGCTCACTGTTCTGGCCCTATAGGAAACACAGTAGAGTAGAAGAGTGCTCTTTTCTCAAAAGCAGAGTGTGTTTCTTGTAAGGCAAGCTAGCGTTTGTTGCCCAGTCCTAAATGGAGTTGAATCACCTGCAGTTTCCGTTCCTATGAGCAAGAGTTGTTTTCTGGTAAGGAAAGTCACTATTGTGCTCCCATTGCCATACACAGGGCAAATAGCACTCGCGTCTGTTCTCAGCAAGTACAGTGTATTGGACTGAAGAGTAGCTACTGTTCTTGTCAGTTTCCTAAGCAGAATTGAACTAGATATGGCCCGTGAGTGTAGGAAGCAAAGTTCTTTTGTTCTGAGCAAGCTCACTGTTTGGACCCCATAGGAAACACAGTAGAGTAGAAGAGGGCTCTTTTCTCAAAAGCCGAGTGTGTTTCTTGTAAGGCGAGCTAGCGTTTGTTTCCCAGTCCTAAATGGAGTTGAATCACATGCAGTTTCTGGTCCTACGAGCAAGAGTTGCTTTTTGGTAAGAAGAGTCACTATTGTGCTCCCATTGCCATACAAAGTGCAAATAGCACTGGCGTCTGTACCCAGCACGTACAGCGTATTGGACTGAGGAGGATCTACTGTTCTTGTCAGTTTCCTAAGAAGAATTGAACAAGATATGGCCCGTGTGTGTAGGAAGCACAGTTCTTTTGTTCTGAGCAAGCTCACATTTGAACCCCATAGGAAACACAGTAGAGTAGAAGAGTGCATTTTTCTCAAAAGCAGAGTGTGTTTCTTGTAAGGCGAGCTAGCGTTTGTTTCCCAGTCCTAAATGGAGTTGAAATACACATGCAGTTTCTGGTCCTACGAGCAAAAGTTGTTTTCTGGTAAGAAGGGTCACTATTGCGCTCCCTTTGCCATACAGAGTGCAAATAGCCCTCGCGTCTGTTCCCAGCAAGTACAGTGTATTAGACTGAAGAGGAGCTACTGTTCTTGTCATTTTCCTCAGCAGAGTTGAACTAGATATGGCCCATGTGTGAAGGAAGCACAGTTCTTTTTTACTCAGCAAGCTCACTGTTCTGGCCCTATAGGAAAAACAGTAGAGAAGAAGAGTGCTCTTTCCACAAACGCAGATTTTGTTTATTGTAAGGCGAGCTAGCATTTGTTTCACAGTCCTAAATGGAGTTGAATCACATGCAGTTTCCGTTCCTACGAGCAAGAGTTGTTTTCTGGGAAGAAGAGTCACTATTGCGCTCCCATTGTCACACACAGGGCAAATAGCACTGGCGTCTGTTCCCAGCATGTACAGTCTATTGGACTGAAGAGGTTCTACTGTTCTTGTCAGTTTCCTAAGCAGAATTGAACAAGATATGGCCCGTGTGTGTAGGAAGCAAAGTTCTTTTGTTCTGAGCAAGCTCACATTTCGAACCCCATATGAAACAGAGTAGAGTAGAAGAGTGCATTTTTCTCAAAAGCAGAGTGTGTTTCTTGTAAGGCGAGCTAGCGTTTGTTTCCCAGTCCTAAATGGAGTTGAATCACATGCAGTTTCCGTTCCTAGGAGCAAGAGTTGTTTTCTGGTAAGGAAAGTCACTATTATGCTCCCATTGCCATACACAGTGCAAATAGCACTCGCGTCTGTTCCCATCAAGTACAGTGTATTGGACTGAAGAGGAGCTACTGTTCTTGTCAGTTTCCTAAGCAGAATTGAACTAGATAAGGCCCATGTGTGTAGGAAGCAAAGTTCTTTTGTTCTGAGCAAGCTCACTGTTTGGACCCCATAGGAAACACAGTAGAGTAGAAAAGTGCTCTTCTCTCAAAAGCAGAGTGTGTTTCTTGTAAGGCGAGGTAGCGTTTGTTTCCCAGTCCTAAATGGAGTTGAATCACATGCAGTTTCCGGTCATACGAGCAAGAGTTGTTTTCTGGTAAGAAGAGTCACTATTGCGCTCCCATTGCCATACACAGTGCAAATAGCACTGGCGTCTGTACCCCAGTGTACAGTGTATTGGACTGAAGAGGATCTACTGTTCTTGTCAGTTTCATAAGCAGAATTGAACTAGATATGGCCCGTGTGTGTAGGAAGCACAGTTCTTTTGTTCTGAGCAAGCTCACTGTTCTGGCACTATAGGAAACACAGTAGAGTAGAAGAGTGCTCTTTTCTCAAAAGCAGAGTGTGTTTCTTGTAAGGCGAGCTAGCGTTTGTTTCCCGTTCCTAAATGGAGTTGAATCACTTGCAGTTTCCGTTCCTACGTGCAAGAGTTTTTTTTCTGGTAAGGAAAGTCACTATTGTGCTCCCATTGCCATACGCAGTGCAAATAGCACTCGCGTCTTTTCCCAGCAAGTACAGTGTATTGGACTGAAGAGGAGCTACTGTTCTTGTCAGTTTCCTAAGCAGAATTGAACTAGATATGGCCCGTGTGCGTAGGAAGCAAAGTTCTTTTGTTCTGAGCAAGCTCACTGTTTGGACCCCATAGGAAACACAGTAGAGTAGAAGAGTGCTCTTTTCTCAAAAGCCGAGTGTGTTTCTTGTAAGGCGAGCTAGCGTTTGTTTCCCAGTCCTAAATGGAGTTGAATCACATGCAGTTTCTGGTCCTACGAGCAAGAGTTGTTTTTTTGGTAAGAAGAGTCACTATTGTGCTCCCATTGCCATACAAAGTGCAAATAGCACTGGCGTCTGTACCCAGCACGTACAGCGTATTGGACTGAAGAGGATCTACTGTTCTTGTCAGTTTCCTAAGCAGAATTGAACAAGATATGGCCCGTGTGCGTAGGAAGCACAGTTCTTTTGTTCTGAGCAAGCTCACATTTGAACCCCATAGGAAACACAGTAGAGTAGAAGAGTGCATTTTTCTCAAAAGCAGAGTGTGTTTCTTGTAAGGCGAGCTAGCGTTTGTTTCCCAGTCCTAAATGGAGTTGAAATACACATGCAGTTTCTGGTCCTACGAGCAAAAGTTGTTTTCTGGTAAGAAGGGTCACTATTGTGCTCCCTTTGCCATACTCAGTGCAAATAGCCCTCGCGTCTGTTCCCAGCAAGTACAGTGTATTAGACTGAAGAGGAGCTACTGTTCTTGTCATTTTCCTCAGCAGAGTTGAACTAGATATGGCCAATGTGTGTAGGAAGCACAGTTCTTTTTTACTCAGCAAGCTCACTGTTATGGCCCTATAGGAAAAACAGTAGAGAAGAAGAGTGCTCTTTCCACAAACGCAGAGTTTGTTTATTGTAAGGCGAGCTAGCGTTTGTTTCGCAGTCCTAAATGGAGTTGAATCACATGCAGTTTCCGTTCCTACGAGCAAGAGTTGTTTTTTTGGTAAGAAGAGTCACTATTGTGCTCCCATTGCCATACACAGTGCAAATAGCACTGGCGTCTGTACCCAGCATGTACAGTGTATTGGACTGAAGTGGATCTACTTTTCTTGTCAGTTTCCTAAGCAGAATTGAACTAGATATATCCCGTGTGTGTAGGAAGCACAGTTCTTTTGTTCTGAGCAAGCTCACTGTTCTGGCCCTATAGGAAACACAGTAGAGTAGAAGAGTGCTCTTTTCTCAAAAGCAGAGTGTGTTTCTAGTAAGGCGTGCTAGCGTGTGTTTCCCAGTCCTAAATGGAGTTAAATCACATGCAGTTTCTGGTCCTACGAGCAAGAGTTGTTTTTTGGTAAGAAGAGTCACTATTGTGCTCCCATTGCCATACAAAGTGCAAATAGCACTGGCGTCTGAACCCAGCATGTACAGCGTATTGGACTGAAGAGGATCTACTGTTCTTGTCAGTTTCCTAAGCAGAATTGAACAAGATATGGCCCGTGTGTTTAGGAAGCACAGTTCTTTTGTTCTGAGCAAGCTCACATTTCGAACCCCATAGGAAACACAGTAGATTAGAAGAGTGCATTTTTTCCCAAAAGCAGAGTGTGTTTCTTGTAAGGCAATCTAGCGTTTGTTTCGCAGTCCTAAATGGAGTTGAAATACACATGCAGTTTCTGGTCCTACGAGCAAGAGTTGTTTTCTGGTAAGAAGGGTCACTATTGTGCTCTCTTTGCCATACACAGTGCAAATAGCCCTCGCGTCTGTTCCCAGCAAGTACAGTGTATTGGACTGAAGAGGAGCTATTGTTCTTGTCATTTTCCTCAGCAGAGTTGAACTAGATATGGCCCATGTGTGTAGGAAGCACAGTTCTTTTGTACTCAGCTAGCTCACTGTTCTGGCCCTATAGGAAAAACAGTAGAGTAGAAGAGTGCTCTTTCCACAAATGCAGAGTTTGTTTATTGTAAGGCGAGCTAGCGTTTGTTTCGCAGTCCTAAATGGAGTTGAATCACATGCAGTTTCTGTTCCTACGAGCAAGAGTTGTTTTCTGGTAAGGAAAGTCACTATTGTGCTCGCATTGCCATACACAGTGCAAATAGCACTCGCATCTGTTCCCAGCAAGTACAGTGTATTGGACTGAAGAGGAGCTACTGTTCTTGTCAGTTTCCTAAGCAGAATTGAACTAGATATGGCCGGTGTGTGTAGGAAGCACAGTTCTTTTGTTCTGAGCAAGCTCACTGTTCGGACCCCATAGGAAACACAGTAGAGTAGAAGAGTTCTCTTTTCTCAAAAGCAGAGTGTGTTTCTTGTAAGACGAGCTAGCGTTTGTTTCCCAGTCCTAAATGGAGTTGAATCACATGCAGTTTCTGGTCTTAAGAGCAAGAGTTGTTTTCTGGGACGAAGAGTCACTATTGCGCTCCCATTGTCACACACAGGGCAAATAGCACTGGCGTCTGTTCCCAGCATGTACAGTCTGTTGGACTGAAGAGGTTCTACTGTTCTTGTCAGTTTCCAAAGCAGAATTGAACAAGATATGGCCCGTGTGTGTAGGAAGCACAGTTCTTTTGTTCTGAGCAAGCTCACATTTCGAACCCCATAGGAAACACAGTAGAGTAGAAGAGTGCATTTTTCTCAAAAGCAGAGTGTGTTTCTTGTAAGGCGAGCTAGCTTTTGTTTCGCAGTCCTAAATGGAGTTGAATCACATGCAGTTTCCGTTCCTAGGAGCAAGAGTTGTTTTCTGGTAAGGAAAGTCACTATTGCGCTCCCATTGCCATACACAGTGCAAATAGCACTCGCGTCTGTTCCCAGCAAGTACAGTGTATTGGACTGAAGAGGAGCTACTGTTCTTGTCAGTTTCCTAAGCAGAATTGAACTAGATATGGCCCGTGTGTGTAGGAAGCACAGTTCATTTGTTCTGAGCAAGCTCACATTTTGGACCCCAAAGGAAACACAGTAGAGTAGATGAGT
>NW_026735957.1:0-91204 GCF_949786415.1 Peromyscus eremicus
CGTTGTGCTCCCTTTGCCATTCACAGTGCAAATAGCACTCCCGTCTGTTCCCAGCAAGTACAGTGTATTGGACTGAATAGGTGCTACTTTTCTTGTCAGTTTCCTAAGCAGAGTTGTACTAGAAATGATCCGTGTGTGTAGGAAGCACAGTTCTTTTGTTCTGAGCAAGCTCACTGTTTGGACCCCATAGGAAACACAGTAGAGTAGAAGAGTGCTCTTTTCTCTAAAGCAGAGTGTGTTTCTTGTAAGGCGAGCTAGCGTTTGTTTCGCAGTCCTAAATGGAGTTGAATCCCATGCATTTTCTGGTACTACGAGCAAGAGTTGTTTTCTGGTATGAAGAGTCACTATTGTGCTGCCATTGCCATACACAGGACAAATAGCCCTGGCGTCTGTTCGCAGCAAGTACAGAGTATTGGAATGAAGAGGATCTACTGTTCTTGTCAGGTTCCTAAGCAGAATTGAACTAGATATGGCCATGTGTGTAGGAAGCACAGTTCTTTTGTTCTGAGCAAGCTCACTGTTCGGACCCCATAGGAAACACAGTAGAGACGAAGAGTGCTCTTTTCTCAAAAGCAGAGTGTGTTTCTTGTAAGGCGTGCTAGCGTTTGTTTCCCAGTCCTAAATGGAGTTGAATCACATGCAGTTTCTGGTCCTACGAGCAAGAGTTGTTTTATGGTAAGGAAAGTCGCGATTGTGCTCCCATTGCCATACACAGTGCATATAGCACTCGCGTCTGTTCCCAGCAAATACAGTGTATTGGACTGAAGAGGAGCTACTGTTCTTGTCAGTTTCCTAAGCAGAGTTGAACTAGATATGGCCCGTGTGTGTAGGAAGCACAGTTCTTATGTTCTGAGCAAGCTCACTGTTTGGACCCCATAGGAAACACAGTAGAGTAGAAGAGTGCTCTTTTCTCTAAAGCAAAGTGTGTTTCTTGTAAGGCGAGCTAGCGTTTGTTTCCCAGTCCTAAATGGAGTGGAATCACATGCAGTTTCTGGTCCTACGTGCAAGAGTTGTTTTACGGTAAGAATAGTCACTATTGCGCTGCCATTGCCATACACAGGACAAATAGCACTGGCGTCTGTTCCCAGCAAGTACAGTGTATTGGACTGAAGAGGATCTACTGTTCTTGTCAGGTTCCTAAGCAGAGTTGAACTAGATATGGCCCGTGTTTGTTGGAAGCACAGTTCTTATGTTCTGAGCAAGCTCACTGTTCTGGCCCTATAGGAAACACAGTATAGTAGAAGAGTGCTATTTTCTCTAAAGCAGAGTGTATTTTTTGTAAGGCGAGCTCGCGTTTGTTTCCCAGTCCTAAATGGAGTTGAGTCACAGGCAGTTTTTGGTCCTAAGAGCAAGAGTTGTTTTCTGGTAAGAAGAGTCACTATTGCGCTCCAAATGCCATACACAGTGTAAATAACACTCGCGTCTGATCCCATCAAGCACAGTGTATTGGACTGAATAGGAGCTACTGTTCTTGTCAGTTTCCTATGCAGAGTTGAACTAGATATGGTCCATGTGTGTAGGAAGCACAGTTCTTTTGTTCTGAGCAAGGTCACTGTTTGGACCCCATAGGAAACACAGTAGAATAGAAGAGTGCTCTTTTCTCAAAAGCTGAGTGTGTTGATTGTAAGGCGAGCTAGCGTTTGTTTCCCAGTCCTAAATGGAGTTGAATCACATGCAGTTTGTGGTCCTACGAGAAGGAGTTGTTTTCTGGTAAGGAAAGTCACTATTGCGCTCCCATTGCCATACACAGGACAAATAGCATTCGCGTCTATTCCCAGCAAGTACACTGTATTGGACTGAATAGGAACTACTGTTCTTGTCAGTTTCCTAAGCAGAGTTGAACTACATATGGTCCGTGTGTGTAGGAAGCACAGTTCTTTTGTTCTGAGCAAGCTCACTGTTTGGACCCCATAGGAAACACAGTAGAGTAGAAGAGTGCCCTTTTCTCAAAGGCAGAGTGTGTTTCATGTAAGGCGAGCTAGCGTTTGTTTCCCAGTCCTAAATGGCGTTGAATCACATGCAGTTTGTGGTCCTACGAGCAAGAGTTGTTTTTGGTAAGGAAAGTCACTATTGCGCTCATTGCCCTACACAGTGCAAATAGCACTCGTGTCTGTTCCCAGCAAGTACAGTGTATTGGACTGAAGACGAGCTACTGTTCTTGACAGTTTCCTAAGCAGAGTTGAACTAGATATGGCCCGTGTTTGTTGGAAGCACAGTTCTTATGTTCTGAGCAAGCTACTGTTCTGGTCCTATAGGAAAAACAGTAGAGTAGATGAGTGCTCTTTTCTCTAAAGCAGAGTGTGTTTCTTGTAAGGCGAGCTAGCATTTGTTTCCTAGTCCTAAAAGGAGTTGAATCACATGCAGTTTTTGGTCCTACAAGCAAGAGATTTTTTCTGGTAAGAAGAGTCACTATTGTGCTCCAAATGCCATATACAGTGCAAATAGCACTCGCTTCTGTTCCCAGCATGTACAGTGTATTGGACTGAATAGGAGCTACTGTTCTTGTCAGTTTCCTAAGCAGAATTGAACTAGATATGGCCATGTGTGTAGGAAGCACAATTCTTTTGTTCTGAGAAAGCTCACTGTTCGGACCCCATAGGAAACACAGTAGAGTAGAAGAGTGCTCTTTTCTCAAAAGCAGAGTGTGTTTCTTGTAAGGCGAGCTAGCGTTTGTTTCCCAGTCCTAAATGGAGTTGAATCACATGCAGTTTCTGGTCCTACGAGCAAGAGTTGTTTTCTGGTAAGGAAAGTCGCGATTGTGCTCCCATTGCTATACACAGTGCACACAGCGCTCGCGTCTGTTCCCAGCAAATACAGTGTTTTGGACTGAAGAGGAGCTACTGTTCTTGTCAGTTTCCTAAGCAGAGTTGAACTAGATATGGCCCGTGTGAGTAGGAAGCACAGTTCTTATGTTCTGAGCAAGCTCACTGTTTGGACCCCATAGGAAACACAGTAGAGTAGAAGAGTGCTCTTTTCTCTAAAGCAAAGTGTGTTTCTTGTAAGGCGAGCTAGCGTTTGTTTCCTAGTCCTAAATGGCATTGAATCACATGCAGTTTCTGGTCCTACGAACAAGAGTTGTTTTCTGGTAAGGAAAGTCACTATTGCGCTCCCATTGCCATACAAAGGGCAAATAGCACTCGCGTATTTTCCCAGCAAGTACAGTGTATTGGACTGAAGAGGAGCTACTGTTCTTGTCAGTTTCCTAAGCAGAGTTGAACTACATATGGTCCTTGTGTGTAGGAAGCACAGTTCTTTTGTTCTGAGCAAGCTCACTGTTTGGACACAATAGGAAACACAGTAGAGTAGAAGAGTGCTCTTTTCTCTAAAGCAGAGTGTGTTTTTTGTAAGGCGAGCTAGACTTTGTTTCCCAGTCATAAAAGGAGTGGAATCACATGCAGTTTCTGGTCCTACGAGCAAGAGTTGTTTTATGGTAAGAATAGTCACTATTGCGCCGCCATTGCCATACACAGGACAAATAGCACTGGCGTCTGTTCCCAGCAATACAGTGTATTGGACTGAAGAGGATCTACTTTTCTTTTCAGGTTCCTAAGCAGAATTGAACTAGATATGGCCGTGTGTGTAGGAATCACAGGTCTTTTGTTCTGTGCAAGCTCACTGTTGGGACCCCATAGGGAACACAGTAGAGTAGAAGAGTGCTAATTTCTCAAAAGCAGAGTGTGTTTCTTGTAAGGCGAGCTAGCGTTTGTTTCCTAGTCCTAAATGGAGTTGAATCACATGCATTTTCTGGTCCTATGAACAAGAGTTGTTTTCTGGTAAGGAAAGTCACGTTGTGCTCCCTTTGCCATTCACAGTGCAAATAGCACTCCCGTCTGTTCCCAGCAAGTACAGTGTATTGGACTGAATAGGTGCTACTTTTCTTGTCAGTTTCCTAAGCAGAGTTGTACTAGAAATGATCCGTGTGTGTAGGAAGCACAGTTCTTTTGTTCTGAGCAAGCTCACTGTTTGGACCCCATAGGAAACACAGTAGAGTAGAAGAGTGCTCTTTTCTCTAAAGCAGAGTGTGTTTCTTGTAAGGCGAGCTAGCGTTTGTTTCGCAGTCCTAAATGGAGTTGAATCCCATGCATTTTCTGGTACTACGAGCAAGAGTTGTTTTCTGGTATGAAGAGTCACTATTGTGCTGCCATTGCCATACACAGGACAAATAGCCCTGGCGTCTGTTCGCAGCAAGTACAGAGTATTGGAATGAAGAGGATCTACTGTTCTTGTCAGGTTCCTAAGCAGAATTGAACTAGATATGGCCATGTGTGTAGGAAGCACAGTTCTTTTGTTCTGAGAAAGCTCACTGTTCGGACCCCATAGGAAACACAGTAGAGTCGAAGAGTGCTCTTTTCTCAAAAGCAAAGTGTGTTTCTTGTAAGGCGTGCTAGCGTTTGTTTCCCAGTCCTAAATGGAGTTGAATCACATGCAGTTTCTGGTCCTACGAGCAAGAGTTGTTTTATGGTAAGGAAAGTCGCGATTGTGCTCCCATTGCCATACACAGTGCATATAGCACTCGCGTCTGTTCCCAGCAAATACAGTGTATTGGACTGAAGAGGAGCTACTGTTCTTGTCAGTTTCCTAAGCAGAGTTGAACTAGATATGGCCCGTGTGTGTAGGAAGCACAGTTCTTATGTTCTGAGCAAGCTCACTGTTTGGACCCCATAGGAAACACAGTAGAGTAGAAGAGTGCTCTTTTCTCTAAAGCAAAGTGTGTTTCTTGTAAGGCGAGCTAGCGTTTGTTTCCCAGTCCTAAATGGAGTGGAATCACATGCAGTTTCTGGTCCTACGTGCAAGAGTTGTTTTACGGTAAGAATAGTCACTATTGCGCTGCCATTGCCATACACAGGACAAATAGCACTGGCGTCTGTTCCCAGCAAGTACAGTGTATTGGACTGAAGAGGATCTACTGTTCTTGTCAGGTTCCTAAGCAGAGTTGAACTAGATATGGCCCGTGTTTGTTGGAAGCACAGTTCTTATGTTCTGAGCAAGCTCACTGTTCTGGCCCTATAGGAAACACAGTATAGTAGAAGAGTGCTATTTTCTCTAAAGCAGAGTGTATTTTTTGTAAGGCGAGCTCGCGTTTGTTTCCCAGTCCTAAATGGAGTGGAGTCACAGGCAGTTTTTGGTCCTAAGAGCAAGAGTTGTTTTCTGGTAAGAAGAGTCACTATTGCGCTCCAAATGCCATACACAGTGCAAATAACACTCGCGTCTGATCCCATCAAGCACAGTGTATTGGACTGAATAGGAGCTACTGTTCTTGTCAGTTTCCTATGCAGAGTTGAACTAGATATGGTCCATGTGTGTAGGAAGCACAGTTCTTTTGTTCTGAGCAAGCTCACTGTTTGGACCCCATAGGAAACACAGTAGAATAGAAGAGTGCTCTTTTCTCAAAAGCTGAGTGTGTTGATTGTAAGGCGAGCTAGCGTTTGTTTCCCAGTCCTAAATGGAGTTGAATCACATGCAGTTTGTGGTCCTACGAGAAGGAGTTGTTTTCTGGTAAGGAAAGTCACTATTGCGCTCCCATTGCCATACACAGGACAAATAGCATTCGCGTCTATTCCCAGCAAGTACACTGTATTGGACTGAATAGGAACTACTGTTCTTGTCAGTTTCCTAAGCAGAGTTGAACTACATATGGTCCGTGTGTGTAGGAAGCACAGTTCTTTTGTTCTGAGCAAGCTCACTGTTTGGACCCCATAGGAAACACAGTAGAATAGAAGAGTGCTCTTTTCTCAAAAGCTGAGTGTGTTGATTGTAAGGCGAGCTAGCGTTTGTTTCCCAGTCCTAAATGGAGTTGAATCACATGCAGTTTGTGGTCCTACGAGAAGGAGTTGTTTTCTGGTAAGGAAAGTCACTATTGCGCTCCCATTGCCATACACAGGACAAATAGCATTCGCGTCTATTCCCAGCAAGTACACTGTATTGGACTGAATAGGAACTACTGTTCTTGTCAGTTTCCTAAGCAGAGTTGAACTACATATGGTCCGTGTGTGTAGGAAGCACAGTTCTTTTGTTCTGAGCAAGCTCACTGTTTGGACCCCATAGGAAACACAGTAGAGTAGAAGAGTGCCCTTTTCTCAAAGGCAGAGTGTGTTTCATGTAAGGCGAGCTAGCGTTTGTTTCCCAGTCCTAAATGGCGTTGAATCACATGCAGTTTGTGGTCCTACGAGCAAGAGTTGTTTTTGGTAAGGAAAGTCACTATTGCGCTCATTGCCGTACACAGTGCAAATAGCACTCGTGTCTGTTCCCAGCAAGTACAGTGTATTGGACTGAAGACGAGCTACTGTTCTTGTCAGTTTCCTAAGCAGAGTTGAACTAGATATGGCCCGTGTTTGTTGGAAGCACAGTTCTTATGTTCTGAGCAAGCTACTGTTCTGGTCCTATAGGAAAAACAGTAGAGTAGATGAGTGCTCTTTTCTCTAAAGCAGAGTGTGTTTCTTGTAAGGCGAGCTAGCATTTGTTTCCTAGTCCTAAAAGGAGTTGAATCACATGCAGTTTTTGGTCCTACAAGCAAGAGTTTTTTTCTGGTAAGAAGAGTCACTATTGTGCTCCAAATGCCATATACAGTGCAAATAGCACTCGCTTCTGTTCCCAGCATGTACAGTGTATTGGACTGAATAGGAGCTACTGTTCTTGTCAGTTTCCTAAGCAGAATTGAACTAGATATGGCCATGTGTGTAGGAAGCACAATTCTTTTGTTCTGAGAAAGCTCACTGTTCGGACCCCATAGGAAACACAGTAGAGTAGAAGAGTGCTCTTTACTCAAAAGCAGAGTGTGTTTCTTGTAAGGCGAGCTAGCGTTTGTTTCCCAGTCCTAAATGGAGTTGAATCACATGCAGTTTCTGGTCCTACGAGCAAGAGTTGTTTTCTGGTAAGGAAAGTCGCGATTGTGCTCCCATTGCTATACACAGTGCACACTGCGCTCGCGTCTGTTCCCAGCAAATACAGTGTTTTGGACTGAAGAGGAGCTACTGTTCTTGTGAGTTTCCTAAGCAGAATTGAACTAGATATGGCCCGTGTGAGTAGGAAGCACAGTTCTTATGTTCTGAGCAAGCTCACTGTTTGGACCCCATAGGAAACACAGTAGAGTAGAAGAGTGCTCTTTTCTCTAAAGCAAAGTGTGTTTCTTGTAAGGCGAGCTAGCGTTTGTTTCCCAGTCCTAAATGGAGTGGAATCACATGCAGTTTCTGGTCCTACGTGCAAGAGTTGTTTTACGGTAAGAATAGTCACTATTGCGCTGCCATGCCATACACAGGACAAATAGCACTGGCGTCTGTTCCCAGCAAGTACAGTGTATTGGACTGAAGAGGATCTACTGTTCTTGTCAGGTTCCTAAGCAGAATTGAACTAGATATGGCCATGTGTGTAGGAAGCACAGTTCTTTTGATCTGAGCAAGCTCACTGTTCGGACCACATAGGAAACACAGTAGAGTAGAAGAGTGCTCTTTTCTCAAAAGCAGAGTGTGTTTCTTGTAAGGCGAGCTAGCGTTTGTTTCCCAGTCCTAAATGCAGTTGAATCACATGCAGTTTCTGGTCCTACGAGCAAGAGTTGTTTTCTGGTAAGGAAAGTCACGATTGCGCTCCCAATGCCATACACAGTGCATATAGCACTCACGTCTGTTCCCAGCAATACAGTGTATTGGACTGAAGAGAAGCTACTGTTCTTGTCAGTTTCCTAAGCAGAGTTGAACTAAATATGGCCCGTGTGTGTAGGAAGCACAGTTCTTATGTTCTGAGCAATCTACTGTTCTGGTCCTATAGGAAACACAGTAGAGTAGATGAGTGCTCTTTTCTCTAAAGCAGAGTGTGTTTCTTGTAAGGCGAGCTAGCATTTGTTTCCTAGTCCTAAATGGAGTTGAATCACATGCAGTTTTTGGTCCTACAAGCAAGAGTTTTTTTCTGGTAAGAAGAGTCACTATTGTGCTCCAAATGCCATATACAGTGCAAATAGCACTCGCGTCTGTTCCCAGCATGTATAGTGTATTGGACTGAATAGGAGCTACTGTTCTTGTCAGTTTCCTAAGCAGAGTTGAACTAGATATGGTCCATGTGTGTAGGAAGCACAGTTCTTTTGTTCTTTGCAAGCTCACTCTTTGGACCCCATAGGAAACACAGTAGAGTAGAAGAGTGCTCTTTTCTCAAAAGCAGAGTTTGTTTCATGTAAGGCGAGCTAGCGTTTGTTTCCCAGTCCTAAATGGCGTTGAATCACATGCAGTTTGTGGTCCTACGAGCAAGAGTTGTTTTTGGTAAGGAAAGTCACTATTGCAATCATTGCCCTACTCAGTGCAAATAGCACTCGTGTCTGTTCCCAGCAAGTACAGTGTATTGGACTGAAGAGGAGCTACTGTTCTTGTCAGTTTCCTAAGCAGAGTTGAACTAGATATGGCCCGTGTGTTTAGGAAGCACAGTTATAATGTTCTGAGCAAGCTCACTGTTCTGGCCCTATAGGAAACACAGTAGAGTAAATGAGTGCTCTTTTCTCTAAAGCAGAGTGTGTTTCATGTAAGGCGAGCTGGTGTTTGTTTCCTAGTCCTAAATGGAGTTGAATCACATGCAGTTTTTTGTCCTACAAATAAGAGTTTTTTTCTGGTAATGAAAGTCACATTGCGCTCCGATTGCCATACACAGTGCAAAGAGCACTCGCTTCTGTTCCCAGCAAGTACAGTGTATTGGACTGAATAGGTGCTACTGTTCTGGTCAGTTTCCTAAGCAGAGTTGAACTGCATATGGTCCGTGTGTGTAGGAAGCACAGTTCTTTTGTTCTGAGCAGGCTCACTGTTTGGACCCCATAGGAAACACAGTAGAGTAGAAGAGTGCTCTTTTCTCTAAAGCAGAGTGTGTTTCTTGTAAGGCGAGCTAGCCTTTGTTTCGCAGTCCTAAATGGAGTTGAATCCCATGCATTTTCTGGTACTACGAGCAAGAGTTGTTTTCTTGTAAGAAGAGTCACTATTGTGCTGCCATTGCCATACACAGGACAAATAGCACTGGCGTCTGTTCGCAGCATGTTCAGTGTATTGGAATGAAGAGGATCTACAGTTCTTGTCAGGTTCCTAAGCAGAATTGAACTAGATATGGCCATGTGTGTAGGAAGCACAGTTCTTTTGTTCTGAGCAAGCTCACTGTTCGGACCCCATAGGAAACACAGTAGAGTATAGAGTGCTCTTTTCTCAAAAGCAGAGTGTGTTTCTTGTAAGGCGAGCTAGCGTTTATTTCCCAGTCCTAAATGGAGTTGAATCACATGCAGTTTCTGGTCCTACGAGCAAGAGTTGTTTTCTGGTAAGGAAAGTCGCCATTGTGCTCCCATTGCTATACACAGTGCACACAGCGCTCGCGTCTGTTCCCAGCAAATACAGTGTTTTGGACTGAAGAGGAGCTACTGTTCTTGTGAGTTTCCTAAGCAGAGTTGAACTAGATATGGCCCGTGTGAGTAGGAAGCACAGTTCTTATGTTCTGAGCAAGCTCACTGTTTGGACCCCATAGGAAACACAGTAGAGTAGAAGAGTGCTCTTTTCTCTAAAGCAAAGTGTGTTTCTTGTAAGGCGAGCTAGCGTTTGTTTCCCAGTCCTAAATGGAGTGGAATCACATGCAGTTTCTGGTCCTACGTGCAAGAGTTGTTTTACGGTAAGAATAGTCACTATTGCGCTGCCATGCCATACACAGGACAAATAGCACTGGCGTCTGTTCCCAGCAAGTACAGTGTATTGGACTGAAGAGGATCTACTGTTCTTGTCAGGTTCCTAAGCAGAATTGAACTAGATATGGCCATGTGTGTAGGAAGCACAGTTCTTTTGTTCTGAGCAAGCTCACTGTTCGGACCCCATAGGAAACACAGTAGAGTAGAAGAGTGCTCTTTTCTCAAAAGCAGAGTGTGTTTCTTGTAAGGCGAGCTAGCGTTTGTTTCCTAGTCCTAAATAGCGTTGAATCACATGCAGTTTCTGGTCCTACGAACAAGAATTGTTTTCTGGTAAGGAAAGTCACTATTGCGCTCCCATTGCCATACAGAGGGCAAATAGCACTCGTGTATTTTCCCAGCAAGTACAGTGTATCGGACTGAAGAGGAGCTACTGTTCTTGTCAGTTTCCTAAGCAGAGTTGAACTAGATATTGCCTGTCTGTTTAGGAAGCACAGTCATTATGTTCTGAGCAAGCTCACTGTTCTGGCCCTATTGGAAACACAGTACAGTAGAAGAGTGCTCTTTTCTCTAAAGCAGAGTGTGTTTCTTGTAAGGCGAGCTCACGTTTATTTCCCAGTCCTAAATGGAGTTGAGTCACATGCAGTTTTTAGTCCTATGAGCAAGAGATGTTTTCTGGTAAGAAGAGTCACTATTGTGCTCCAAATGCCATACACAGTGCAAATAGCACTCGCATCTGTTCCCTGCAAGTACAGTGTATCAGAAGGAAGAGGAGCTACTCTTCTTGTCAGTTTCCCTTAGCAGAGTTGAACTAGATATGGCCCGTGTGTGTAGGAAACACAGTTCTTATGTTTTGAGCAAGCTCACTGTTGGGACACCATAGGAAACACAGTAGAGTAGAAGAGTGCTATTTTCTCAAAAGCAGAGTGTGTTTCTTGTAAGGCGAGCTAGCGTTTATTTCCTAGTCCTAAATGGAGTTGAATCACATGCATTTTCTGGTCCTACGAACAAGAGTTGTTTTCTGGTAAGGAAAGTCACGTTGTGCTCCCTTTGCCATTCACAGTGCAAATAGCACTCCCGTCTGTTCCCAGCAAGTACAGTGTATTGGACTGAATAGGTGCTACTTTTCTTGTCAGTTTCCTAAGCAGAGTTGTACTAGAAATGATCCGTGTGTGTAGGAAGCACAGTTCTTTTGTTCTGGGCAAGCTCACTGTTTGGACCCCATAGGAAACACAGTAGAGTAGAAGAGTGCTCTTTTCTCTAAAGCAGAGTGTGTTTCTTGTAAGGCGAGCTAGCGTTTGTTTCGCAGTCCTAAATGGAGTTGAATCCCATGCATTTTCTGGTACTACGAGCAAGAGTTGTTTTCTGGTATGAAGAGTCACTATTGTGCTGCCATTGCCATACACAGGACAAATAGCCCTGGCGTCTGTTCGCAGCAAGTACAGAGTATTGGAATGAAGAGGATCTACTGTTCTTGTCAGGTTCCTAAGCAGAATTGAACTAGATATGGCCATGTGTGTAGGAAGCACAGTTCTTTTGTTCTGAGCAAGCTCACTGTTCGGACCCCATAGGAAACACAGTAGAGTCGAAGAGTGCTCTTTTCTCAAAAGCAGAGTGTGTTTCTTGTAAGGCGTGCTAGCGTTTGTTTCCCAGTCCTAAATGGAGTTGAATCACATGCAGTTTCTGGTCCTATGAGCAAGAGTTGTTTTATGGTAAGGAAAGTCGCGATTGTGCTCCCATTGCCATACACAGTGCATATAGCACTCGCGTCTGTTCCCAGCAAATACAGTGTATTGGACTGAAGAGGAGCTACTGTTCTTGTCAGTTTCCTAAGCAGAGTTGAACTAGATATGGCCCGTGTGTGTAGGAAGCACAGTTCTTATGTTCTGAGCAAGCTCACTGTTTGGACCCCATAGGAAACACAGTAGAGTAGAAGAGTGCTCTTTTCTCTAAAGCAAAGTGTGTTTCTTTTTTTTTTTTTTTTTTGGTTTTTCGAGACAGGGTTTCTCTGTGTAGCTTTGCGCCTTTCCTGGAACTCACTTGGTAGACCAGGCTGGCCTCGAACTCACAGAGATCCGCCTGGCTCTGCCTCCCGAGTGCTGGGATTAAAGGTGTGCGCCAACACCGCCCGGCTAAAGTGTGTTTCTTGTAAGGCGAGCTAGCGTTTGTTTAGCAGTCCTAAATGGAGTGGAATCACATGCAGTTTCTGGTCCTACGTGCAAGAGTTGTTTTACGGTAAGAATAGTCACTATTGCGCTGCCATTGCCATACACAGGACAAATAGCACTGGCGTCTGTTCCCAGCAAGTACAGTGTATTGGACTGAAGAGGATCTACTGTTCTTGTCAGGTTCCTAAGCACGTTGAACTAGATATGGCCCGTGTTTGTTGGAAGCACAGTTCTTATGTTCTGAGCAACCTCACTGTTCTGGCCCTATAGGAAACACAGTATAGTAGAAGAGTGCTATTTTCTCTAAAGCAGAGTGTATTTTTTGTAAGGCGAGCTCGCGTTTGTATCCCAGTCCTAAATGGAGTTGAGTCACAGGCAGTTTTTGGTCCTAAGAGCAAGAGTTGTTTTCTGGTAAGAAGAGTCACTATTGCGCTCCAAATGCCATACACAGTGCAAATAACACTCGCGTCTGATCCCATCAAGCACAGTGTATTGGACTGAATAGGAGCTACTGTTATTGTCAGTTTCCTAAGCAGAGTTGAACTAGATATGGTCCATGTGTTTAGGAAGCACAGTTCTTTTGTTCTGAGCAAGCTCACTGTTTGGACCCCATAGGAAACACAGTAGAATAGAAGAGTGCTCTTTTCTCAAAAGCAGAGTGTGTTGATTGTAAGGCGAGCTAGCGTTTGTTTCCCAGTCCTAAATGGAGTTGAATTACATGCAGTTTGTGGTCCTACGAGAAGGAGTTGTTTTCTGGTAAGGAAAGTCACTATTGTGCTCCCATTGCCATACACAGGACAAATAGCATTCGCGTCTATTCCCAGCAAGTACACTGTATTGGACTGAATAGGAACTACTGTTCTTGTCAGTTTCCTAAGCAGAGTTGAACTGCATATGGTCCGTGTGTGTAGGAAGCACAGTTCTTTTGTTCTGAGCAAGCTCACTGTTTGGACCCCATAGGAAACACAGTAGAGTAGAAGAGTGCTCTTTTCTCAAAGGCAGAGTGTGTTTCATGTAAGGCGAGCTAGCGTTTGTTTCCCAGTCCTAAATGGCGTTGAATCACATGCAGTTTGTGGTCCTACGAGCAAGAGTTGTTTTTGGTAAGGAAAGTCACTATTGCGCTCATTGCCCTACACAGTGCAAATAGCACTCGTGTCTGTTCCCAGCAAGTACAGTGTATTGGACTGAAGACGAGCTACTCTTCTTGTCAGTTTCCTAAGCAGAGTTGAACTAGATATGGCCCGTGTTTGTTGGAAGCACAGTTATTATGTTCTAAGCAAGCTCACTGTTCTGGCCCTATAGGAAACACAGTATAGTAGAAGAGTGCTATTTTCTCTAAAGCAGAGTGTGTTTCTTGTAAGGCGAGCTCGCGTTTGTTTCCCAGTCCTAAATGGAGTTGAGTCACAGGCAGTTTTTGGTCCTACGAGCAAGAGTTGTTTTCTGGTAAGAAGAGTCACTATTGCGCTCCAAATGCCATACACAGTGCAAATAGCACTCGCGTCTGTTCCCATCAAGCACAGTGTATTGGACTGAATAGGAGCTACTGTTCTTGTCAGTTTCCTAAGCAGAGTTGAACTAGATATGGTCCATGTGTGTAGGAAGCACAGTTCTTTTGTTCTGAGCAAGCTCACTGTTTGGAGTCCATAGGAAACACAGTAGAGTAGAAGAGTGCTCTTTTCTCAAAAGCAGAGTGTGTTTCTTGTAAGGCGAGCTAGCGTTTGTTTCCCAGTCCTAAATGGAGTTGAATCACATGCAGTTTCTGGTCCTACGAGCAAGAGTTGTTTTCTGGTAAGGAAAGTCACGATTGTGCTCCCAATGCCATACACAGTGCATATAGCACTCGCGTCTGTTCCCAGCAATACAGTGTATTGGACTGAAGAGAAGCTACTGTTCTTGTCAGTGTCCTAAGCAGAGTTGAACTAAATATGGCCCGTGTGTGTAGGAAGCACAGTTCTTATGTTCTGAGCAAGCTACTGTTCTGGTCCTATAGGAAACACAGTAGAGTAGATGAGTGCTCTTTTCTCTAAAGCAGAGTGTGTTTCTTGTAAGGCGAGCTAGCATTTGTTTCCTAGTCCTAAATGGAGTTGAATCACATGCAGTTTTTGGTCCTACAAGCAAGAGTTTTTTTCTGGTAACAAGAGTCACTATTGTGCTCCAAATGCCATATACAGTGCAAATAGCACTCGCGTCTGTTCCCAGCATGTACAGTGTATTGGACTGAATAGGAGCTACTGTTCTTGTCAGTTTCCTAAGCAGAATTGAACTAGATATGGCCATGTTTGTAGGAAGCACAGTTCTTTTGTTCTGAGAAAGCTCACTGTTCGGACCAAATAGGAAAAACAGTAGAGTAGAAGAGTGCTCTTTTCTCAAAAGCAGAGTGTGTTTCTTGTAAGGCGAGCTAGCGTTTGTCTCCCAGTCCTAAATGGAGTTGAATCACATGCAGTTTCTGGTCCTACGAGCAAGAGTTGTTTTCTGGTAAGGAAAGTCGCGATTGTGCTCCCATTGCTATACACAGTGCATACAGTGCTCGCGTCTGTTCCCAGCAAATACAGTGTTTTGGACTGAAGAGGAGCTACTGTTTTTGTCAGTTTCCTAAGCAGAGTTGAACTAGATATGCCCCTTGTGTGTAGGAAGCACAGTTCTTATGTTCTGAGCAAGCTCACTGTTTGGACCCCATAGAAAACACAGTAGAGTAGAAGAGTGCTCTTTTCTCTAAAGCAAAGTGTGTTTCTTGTAAGGCGAGCTAGCGTTTGTTTCCCAGTCCTAAATGGAGTGGAATCACATGCAGTTTCTGGTCCTACGTGCAAGAGTTGTTTTATGGTAAGAATAGTCACTATTGCGCTGCCATGCCATACACAGGACAAATAGCACTGGCGTCTGTTCCCAGCAAGTACAGTGTATTGGACTGAAGAGGATCTACTGTTCTTGTCAGGTTCCTAAGCAGAATTGAACTAGATATGGCCATGTGTGTAGGAAGCACAGTTCTTTTGATCTGAGCAAGCTCATTGTTCGGACCCCATAGGAAACACAGTAGAGTAGAAGAGTGCTCTTTTCTCAAAAGCAGAGTGTGTTTCTTGTAAGGCGAGCTAGCGTTTGTTTCCTAGTCCTAAATGGCGTTGAATCACATGCAGTTTCTGGTCCTACGAACAAGAGTTGTTTTCTGGTAAGGAAAGTCACTATTGCGCTCCCATTGCCATACAGAGGGCAAATAGCACTCGCGTATTTTCCCAGCAAGTACAGTGTATCGGACTGAAGAGGAGCTACTGTTCTTGTCAGTTTCCTAAGCAGAGTTGAACTAGATATTGCCTGTCTGTTTAGGAAGCACAGTTATTATGTTCTGAGCAAGCTCACTGTTCTCGCCCTATTGGAAACACAGTACAGTAGAAGAGTGCTCTTTTCTCTAAAGCAGAGTGTGTTTCTTGTAAGGCGAGCTCACGTTTATTTCCCAGTCCTAAATGGAGTTGAGTCACATGCAGTTTTTAGTCCTATGAGCAAGAGATGTTTTCTGGTAAGAAGAGTCACTATTGTGCTCCAAATGCCATACACAGTGCAAATAGCACTCGCATCTGTTCCCAGCAAGTACAGTGTATCGGAAGGAAGAGGAGCTACTCTTCTTGTCAATTTCCCTTAGCAGAGTTGAACTAGATATGGCCCGTGTGTGTAGGAAACACAGTTCTTATGTTTTGAGCAAGCTCACTGTTCTGGCCCTATAGGAAACACAGTAGAGTAGACGAGTGCTCTTTTCTCAAAAGCAGAGTGTGTTTCTTGTAAGGCGAGCTAGCATTTCTTTCCTAGTCCTAAATGGCGTTGAATCACATGCAGTTTCTGGTACTACGCACAAGCGTTGTTTTCTGGTAAGGAAAGTCACTATTGCGCTCCCATTGCCATACACAGGGCAAATAGCACTCACGTCTTTTCATAACAAGTACAGTGTATTGGACTGAATAGGAGCTACTGTTCTTGTCAGTTTCCTAAGCAGAGTTGAACTACATATGGTCCGTGTGTGTAGGAAGCACAGTTCTTTTGTTCTGAGCAAGCTCACTGTTTGGACCCAATAGGAAACACAGTAGAGTAGAAGAGTGCTCTTTTCTCTAAAGCAAAGTGTGTTTCTTGTAAGGCGAGCTAGCGTTTGTTTCCCAGTCCTAAATGGAGTGGAATCACATGCAGTTTCTGGTCCTACGTGCAAGAGTTGTTTTACGGTAAGAATAGTCACTATTGCGCTGCCATTGCCATACACAGGACAAATAACACTGGCGTCTGTTCCCAGCAAGTACAGTGTATTGGACTGAAGAGGATCTACTGTTCTTGTCAGGTTCCTAAGCAGAATTGAACTAGATATGGCCCTTGTGTAGGAAGCACAGTTCTTTTGTTCTGAGCAAGCTCACTGTTTGGACCCCATAGGAAACACAGTAGAGTAGAAGAGTGCTCTTTTCTCAAAGGCAGAGTGTGTTTCTTGTAAGGCGAGCTAGCGTTTGTTTCCCAGTCCTAAAAGGAGTTGAATCACATGCAGTTTCTGGTCCTATGACCAAGAGTTGTTTTCTGGTAAAAAGAGTCACTATTGCGCTCCCATTGTCATACACAGGGCAAATAGCACTGGCGTCTGTTCCCAACATGTGCAGTGTATTGGACTGAAGAGGATCTACTGTTCTTGTCAGTTTCCTAAGCAGAATTGATGTAGATATGTCCCGTGTTGCTAGGAAGCACAGTTCTTTTGTTCTGAGCAAGCTCACAGTTCGGACCCCATAAGAAACACAATAGAGTAGAAGAGTGCTCTTTTCTCAAAAGCAGAGTGTGTTTCTTGTAAGGCGAGCTAGCGTTTGTTTTTCAGTCCTAAATGGAGTTGAATCACATGCAGTTTCTGGTCCTACGAGCAAGAGTTGTTTTCTGGTAAGAAGAGTCACTATTGTGCTCCCATTTTCATACACAGGGCAAATAGCACTGGCGTCTGTTCCCAGCATGTACAGTGTATTGGACTCAAGAGGATCTACTGTCCTTGTCAGTTTCCTATGCAGAATTGATCTAGATATGGCCCATGTGTTTAGGAAGCACAGTTCTTTTGTTCTGAGCAAGCTTACTGTTCTGGCCCTATAGGAAACTCAGTAGAGTAGAAGAGTGCTCTTTTTTCAAAAGCAGAGTGTGTTTCTTGTAAGGCGATCTAGCGTTTGTTTCCCAGTCCTAAATGGAGTTGAATCACATGCAGTTTTTGGTCCTACGAGCAAGAGTTGTTTTCTGGTAAGTAGTGTCACTATTGCGCTCCCATTGCCATACACAGTGCAAATAGCACTCGCGTTTGTTCGCAGCAAGTACAGTGTATTGGACTGAAGATTAGCTACTGTTCTTGTCAGTTTCCTAAGCAGAGTTGAACTAGATATGGCCCCTGTGTGTAGGAAGCACAGTTCTTTTGTTCTGAGCAAGCTCACTGTTCAGACCACATAGGAAACACTTTAGATTAGAAGAGGGCTCCTTTCTCAAAAGCAGAGTGTGTTTCTTGTAAGGCTAGCTAGCGTTTGTTTCACAGTCCTAAATGGAGTTGAATCACATGCAGTTTTTGGTCCCATGAGCAAGAGTTGTTTTCTGGTAAGGAAAGTCACTATTGTGCTCCCATTCCCCTACACAGTGCAAATAGCGTGTCTGTTCCCAGCAAGTACAGTGTATTGGACTGAAGAGGAGCTACTGTTCTTGTCAGTTTCCTAAGCAGAGTTTAACTAGATATGGCCGTGTGTGTAGGAAGCACAGTTCTTTTGTTCTGAGCAAGCTCATTGTTTTGGCCCTATAGGAAACACAGTAGAGAAGAAGAGTGCTCTTTTCTCAAAAGCAGAGTGTGTTTCTTGTAAGGCCATCTAGCGATTGTTTCCCAGTCCTAAATGGAGTTGAATCACATGTAGCTTTTGGTCCTACGAGCAAGAGTTGTTTTCTGGTAAGAAGAGTCACTATTGTGCTCCATATGACATACACAGGGCAAATAGCACTCGGGTCTGTTCCCAGCATGTACAGTGTATTGGACTGAAGATGATCTACTGTCCTTGTCAGTATCCTAAGCAGAATTGATCTAGATATGGCCAGTGCGTGTAGGAAGCACAGTTCTTTTGTTCTGAGAAAGCTCACTGTACTGACCCCATAAGAAACACAGTAGAGTAGAAGAGTGCCCTTTTCTCAAAAGCAGTGTGTGTTTCTTGTAAGGCGAGCTAGAGTTTTTTTTTTTTTCAGTCCTAAGTGGAGTTGAATCACATGCAGTTTCTGGTCCTACGAGCAAGAGTTGTTTCCTGGTAAGAAGAGTCACTATTGTGCTCCCATTTTCATACACAGGGCAAATAGCACTGGCGTCTGTTCCCAGCATACAGTGTATTGGACTGAAGAGGAGCTACTGTCCTTGTCAGTTTCCTATGCAGAATTGATCTAGATATGGCCCGTGTGTTTAGAAGCACAGTTGTTTTGTTCTGAGCAAGCTCACTGTTCTGGCCCTATAGGAAACTCAGTAGAGTAAAAGAGTGCTCTTTTCTCAAAAGCAGAGTGTGTTTCTTGTAAGGCGAGCTAGCGTTTGTTTCCCAATCCTCAATGGAGTTGAATCACATGCAGTATTTGTCCTACGAGCAAGAGTTGTTTTCTGGTAAGAAGAGTCACTATTGTGCTCCCATTGTCATAAACAGGGCAAATAGCTCTCGCGTCTGTTCCCAGCAAGTACAGTGTATTGGACTGAAGAGGATCTAGTATTCTTGTGAGTTTCCTAAGCAGAATTGAACTAGATTTGACCGTGTGTGTAGGAAGCACAGTTCTTTTGTTCTGAGCAAGCTCATTGTTTTGGCCCTATAGGAAACACAGTAGAGTAGAAGAGTGCTCTTTTCTCAAAAGCAGAGAGTGTTTCTTTTAAGGCGATCTAGCGTTTGTTTGCCAGTCCTAAATGGAGTTGAATCACATGTAGTTTTTTGTCCTACGAGCAAGAGTTGTTTTCTGGTAAGAAGAGTCACTATTGCGCTCCATATGACATTCACAGGGCAAATAGCCCTCGCGTCTGTTCCCAGCATGTACAGTGTTTTGGACTTAAGATGATGTACTGTCCTTGTCAGTTTCCTAAGCAGAATTGATCTAGATATGGCCCGTGTTTGAAGGAAGCACAGTTCTTTTGTTCTGAGAAAGCTCACTGTTCTGACCCTATAAGAAACACAGTAGAGTAGAAGAGTGCCCTTTTCTCAAAAGCAGTGTGTGTTTCTTGTAAGGTGAGCTACTGTTTGTTTTTCAGTCCTAAATGGAGTTGAATCAAATGCAGTTTCTGATCCTAAGAGCAAGAGTTGTTTTCTGGTAAGAAGAGTCACTATTGTACTCTCATTTTCATACACCGGGCAAATAGCACTGGCGTCTGTTCCCAGCATACAGTGTATTGGACTCAAGAGGATCTACTGTCCTTGTCAGTTTCCTATGCAGAATTGATCTAGATATGGCCCGTGTGTTTAGGAAGCACAGTTCTTTTGTTCTGAGCAAGCTCACTGTTCGGACCCCATAGGAAACACAGTAGAGTAGAAGTTTGCTCTTTTATGAAAAGCATAGTGTGTTTATTGTAAGGCGAGCTAGCATTTGTTTACCAGTTCTAAATGGAGTTGAATCACATGCAGTTTCTGGTCCTACGAGCAAGAGTTGTTTTCTGGTAAGAAGAGTCACTATTGCGCTCCCATTATAATACACAGGGCAAATAGCACTGGCGTCTGTTCCCAGCATGTACAGTGTATTGGACTGAAGAGGAGCTACTTTTCTTGTCAGTTTCTTAAGCAGAGTTGAACTAGATATAGCCCGTGTATGTAAGAAGCAAAGTACTTTTGTTCTGAGCAAGCTCACTATTCTGGCCCTATAGGAAACACAGTAGAGAAGAAGAGTGCTCTTTTCTCAAAAGCAGAGTGTGTTTCTTGTAAGGCGAGCTAATGTTTGTTTTCCAGTCCGAAATGGAGTTGAATCACATGCAGTTTCTGGTTCTACGAGCAAGAGTTGTTTTCTGGGAAGAAGAGTCACTATTGCGCTCCCTTTGTCATACACAGGGCAAATAGCACTGGTGTCTGTTCCCAGCAAGTACAGTGTATTGGACTGAAGAGGAGCTACTGTTCTTGTCAGTTTCCTAAGCAGAGTTGAACTAGATATGGCCCGTGTGTGTAGGAAGCACAGTTCTTTTGTTCTGAGCAAGCTCACTGTTTTGGCTCTAAAGAAAACACAGTAGAGTAGAAGAGTGCTCTTTTCTCAAAAGCAGAGTGTGTTTCTTGTAAGGCGAGCTAGCGTTTGTTTCCAAGTCATAAGTGGAGTTGAATCACATGCAGTTTTTGGACCCGTGATCAAGAGTTGTTTTCTGGTAAGGAAAGTCACTTTTGCGCTCCCATTCCCCTACACAGTGCAAAGAGCACTCGCATCTGTTCCCAGCAAGTACAGTGTATTGGACTGAAGAGGATCTACTATTCTTGTCAGTTTCCTAAGCAGAATTGAACTAGATATGACCGTGTGTGTAGGAAGCACAGTTCTTTTGTTCTGAGCAACCTCACTGTTCGGATCCCATAGGAAACACAGTAGAGTAGAAGAGTTCTCTTTTCTCAAAAGCAGAGTGTGTTTCTTGTAAGGTGAGCTACTGTTTGTTTCCCAGTCAGAAATAAAGTTGAATCCCATGCAGTTTCTGGTCCTATGAGCAAGACTTGTTTTCTGGTAAGAATAGTCACTATTGTGCTCCCATTGCCATACACAGTGCAAATAGCGCTTGCTTCTGTTTGCAGCAAGTAAAGTGTACTGGACTGAAGAGGAACTACTGTTCTTGTCAGTTTCCTAAGCAGAGTTGAACTAGATATGGGCACTGTGTGTAGGAAGCACAGTTCTTTTGTTCTGAACAAGCTCACTGTTCGGACCTAATAGGAAACACTGTAGAGTAGAAGAGTGCTCTTTTCTGAAAAGCAGAGTGTGTTTCTTGTAAGGCGAGCTAGTGTTTGTTTCCCAGTCTGAAATGGAGTTGAATCCCATGCAGTTTCTGGTCCTACGAGCAAGAGTTGTTTTCTGGTAAGAAGAATCACTATTGCGCTCCCATTGACATATACAGTGCAAATAGCACTCGCGTCTGTTCCCAGCAAGTACAGTGTATTGGACTGAAGATGATCTACTGTCCTTGTCAGTTTCCTAAGCAGAATTGATCTAGATATGGCCCGTGTGTGTAGGAAGCACAGTTCTTTTGTTCTGAGCAAGCTCACTGTTCTGACCCCATATGAAACACAGTAGAGTAGAAGAGTGCCCTTTTCTCAAAAGCATAGTGTGTTTCTTGTAAGGCGAGCTAGAGGTTTTTTTTTTTTTCAGTCCTAAGTGGAGTTGAATCACATGCAGTTTCTGGTCCTACGAGCAAGACTTGTTTCCTGGTAGTAAGAGTACTATTGCGGTCCCATTTTCATACACATTGCAAATAGCACTGGCGTCTGTTCCCAGCATGTTCCCATCTGTTCCCCTCGTGTACAGTGTATTGGACTGAAGAGGATCTACTGTTCCTGTCAGTTTCCTAAGCAGAATTGAACTAGATATGGCCGTGTGTGTAGGAAGCACAGTTCATTTGTTCTGAGCAAGCTCAATGTTCTGGCACTATAGGAAACACATTAGTGTAGAAGAGTGATCTTTTCTCAAAAGTAAAGTGTGTTTTTTGTAAGGCGAGCTATTTTTTGGTTCCCAGTCCTAAATGGAGTTGAATCACATGCAGTTTTTGTTCCTATGAGCAAGAGTTGTTTTCTGGCTAGGAAAGTCACTATTGTGCTCACATTGCCATACCCAGTGCAAATAGCCTTCACGTCTGTTCCCATTAAGTACAGTGTATTGGACTTAAGAGGAGCTACTGTTCTTGTCAGTTTCCTAAGTAGAGTTGAACTAGAAATGGCCCGTGTGTAGGAAGCACAGTTCTTTTGTTTGAGCAAGCTCACTGTTCGGAACCCATGGGAAACACTGTAGAGTAGAAGAGTGCTCTTTTCTCAAATTCAGACTGTGTTTCTTGTAAGGCAAGCTAGCGTTTGTCTCGTAGTCCTAAATGGAGTTGAATCACATGCAGTTTCTGGTACTACGAGCAAGAGTTGTTTACTGGTAAGAAGAGTCACTATTGTGCTCCCATTGTCATACACAGGGCAAATAGCACTGGCGTCTGTTCCCAGCATGTACAGTGTATTGGCCTGAAGAGGATCTACTGTTCTTGTCAGTTTCTTAAGCAGAGTTGAACTAGATATAGTCGGTGTGTGTAGAAAGCACAGTTCTTTTGTTCTGAGCAAGCTCACTATTCTGGCCCTATAGGAAACACATTGGAGAAGAAGAGTGCTCTTTTCTCAAAAGCAGAGTGTGTTTCTTGTAAGGCGAGCTAGCTTTTGTTTCCCAGTCCTAAATGGAGTTGAATCACATGCAGTTTCTGGTCCTACGAGCAAAAGTTGTTTTCTGGTAAGAAGAGTCACTATTGTGCTCGCATTGTCATACACAGGGAAAATAGCACTGGCGTCTCTTCCCAGCAAGTCCAGTGTATGGGACGGAAGAGAATCTACTGTTCTTGTCAGTTTCCTAACCAAAATTGAACTAGGTATGGCTGTATGTGTAGGAAGCACAGTTCTTTTGTTCTGAGCAAGCTCACTGTTTTGGCCTTGTAGGAAACACAGTAGAGTAGAAGAGTGCTCTTTTCTCAAAAGCAGAGTGTGTTTCTTGTAAGGCGAGCTACCGTTTGTTTCCCAGTCCTAAATGGAGTTGAATCACATGCAGTTTTTGGTCCTATGAGCTAGAGTTGTTTTCTGGTAAGGAAAGTCACTATTGCACTCCCATTGCCATGCATAGTGCAAATAGCACTGGCGTCTGTTCCCAAGAAGTACAGTGTATTGGACTGAAGATGAGCTACTGTTCTTGTCAGTTTCCTAAGCAGAGTTGAACTGGATATGGCCCGTGTGTGTAGGAAGCACAGTTCTTTTGTTCTGAGCAATCTCACTGTTTTGGCCCTAGAGGAAACACAGTAGAGTATGAGAGTGCTCTTTTCTCAAAACCGGAGTGTGTTTCTTGTAAGGCGAGCTAGTGTTTGTTTCCCACTCCTACATGGAGTTGAATCATTTGCAGTTTTTGGTCCTACGAGCAAGAGTTGTTTTCTGGTAAGAAGAGTCACTATTGCGTTCCCATTGTCATACACAGGGTAAATAGCACTGGCGTCTGTTCCCAGCATGTACAGTGTATTGGACTGAGGAGGATCTACTGTTCTTGTCAGTTTCCTAAGCAGAGTTGAACTAGATATGGCCCTTGTGTGTTGGAAGCACATCTTTTGTTCTGAGCAAGCTCACTGTTCGAATCCATAGTAAACACAGTAGAGTAGAAGAGTGCTCTTTTCTCAAAAGCAGAGTGTGTTTCTTTTAAGGCCAGCTAGCGTTTGTTTCCCTGTCCTAAAAGGAGTTGAATCACATGCAGTTTCTGGTCCTACGAGCAAGAGTTGTTTTCTAGTAAGAAGGGTCACTATTGCGCTCCCAATGTCATACACAGGGCAAATATCACTGGCGTCTGTTCGCAGCATGTAGAGTGTATTGGACTGAAGAGGAGCTACTGTTCTTGTCAGTTTCCTAAGCAGAATTGAACTAGATATGGCCCTTGTGTAGGAAGCACAGTTCTTTTGTTCTGAGCAAGCTCACTGTTTGGACCCCATAGGAAACACAGTAGAGTAGAAGAGTGCTCTTTTCTCAAAGGCAGAGTGTGTTTCTTGTAAGGCGAGCTAGCGTTTGTTTCCCAGTCCTAAAAGGAGTTGAATCACATGCAGTTTCTGGTCCTATGACCAAGAGTTGTTTTCTGGTAAAAAGAGTCACTATTGCGCTCCCATTGTCATACACAGGGCAAATAGCACTGGCGTCTGTTCCCAACATGTGCAGTGTATTGGACTGAAGAGGATCTACTGTTCTTGTCAGTTTCCTAAGCAGAATTGATGTAGATATATCCCGTGTTGCTAGGAAGCACAGTTCTTTTGTTCTGAGCAAGCTCACAGTTCGGACCCCATAAGAAACACAATAGAGTAGAAGAGTGCTCTTTTCTCAAAAGCAGAGTGTGTTTCTTGTAAGGCGAGCTAGCGTTTGTTTTTCAGTCCTAAATGGAGTTGAATCACATGCAGTTTCTGGTCCTACGAGCAAGAGTTGTTTTCTGGTAAGAAGAGTCACTATTGTGCTCCCATTTTCATACACAGGGCAAATAGCACTGGCGTCTGTTCCCAGCATGTACAGTGTATTGGACTCAAGAGGATCTACTGTCCTTGTCAGTTTCCTATGCAGAATTGATCTAGATATGGCCCATGTGTTTAGGAAGCACAGTTCTTTTGTTCTGAGCAAGCTTACTGTTCTGGCCCTATAGGAAACTCAGTAGAGTAGAAGAGTGCTCTTTTTTCAAAAGCAGAGTGTGTTTCTTGTAAGGCGATCTAGCGTTTGTTTCCCAGTCCTAAATGGAGTTGAATCACATGCAGTTTTTGGTCCTACGAGCAAGAGTTGTTTTCTGGTAAGTAGTGTCACTATTGCGCTCCCATTGCCATACACAGTGCAAATAGCACTCGCGTTTGTTCGCAGCAAGTACAGTGTATTGGACTGAAGATTAGCTACTGTTCTTGTCAGTTTCCTAAGCAGAGTTGAACTAGATATGGCCCCTGTGTGTAGGAAGCACAGTTCTTTTGTTCTGAGCAAGCTCACTGTTCAGACCACATAGGAAACACTTTAGATTAGAAGAGGGCTCCTTTCTCAAAAGCAGAGTGTGTTTCTTGTAAGGCTAGCTAGCGTTTGTTTCACAGTCCTAAATGGAGTTGAATCACATGCAGTTTTTGGTCCCATGAGCAAGAGTTGTTTTCTGGTAAGGAAAGTCACTATTGTGCTCCCATTCCCCTACACAGTGCAAATAGCGTGTCTGTTCCCAGCAAGTACAGTGTATTGGACTGAAGAGGAGCTACTGTTCTTGTCAGTTTCCTAAGCAGAGTTTAACTAGATATGGCCGTGTGTGTAGGAAGCACAGTTCTTTTGTTCTGAGCAAGCTCATTGTTTTGGCCCTATAGGAAACACAGTAGAGAAGAAGAGTGCTCTTTTCTCAAAAGCAGAGTGTGTTTCTTGTAAGGCCATCTAGCGATTGTTTCCCAGTCCTAAATGGAGTTGAATCACATGTAGCTTTTGGTCCTACGAGCAAGAGTTGTTTTCTGGTAAGAAGAGTCACTATTGTGCTCCATATGACATACACAGGGCAAATAGCACTCGGGTCTGTTCCCAGCATGTACAGTGTATTGGACTGAAGATGATCTACTGTCCTTGTCAGTATCCTAAGCAGAATTGATCTAGATATGGCCAGTGCGTGTAGGAAGCACAGTTCTTTTGTTCTGAGAAAGCTCACTGTACTGACCCCATAAGAAACACAGTAGAGTAGAAGAGTGCCCTTTTCTCAAAAGCAGTGTGTGTTTCTTGTAAGGCGAGCTAGAGTTTTTTTTTTTTTCAGTCCTAAGTGGAGTTGAATCACATGCAGTTTCTGGTCCTACGAGCAAGAGTTGTTTCCTGGTAAGAAGAGTCACTATTGTGCTCCCATTTTCATACACAGGGCAAATAGCACTGGCGTCTGTTCCCAGCATACAGTGTATTGGACTGAAGAGGAGCTACTGTCCTTGTCAGTTTCCTATGCAGAATTGATCTAGATATGGCCCGTGTGTTTAGAAGCACAGTTGTTTTGTTCTGAGCAAGCTCACTGTTCTGGCCCTATAGGAAACTCAGTAGAGTAAAAGAGTGCTCTTTTCTCAAAAGCAGAGTGTGTTTCTTGTAAGGCGAGCTAGCGTTTGTTTCCCAATCCTCAATGGAGTTGAATCACATGCAGTATTTGTCCTACGAGCAAGAGTTGTTTTCTGGTAAGAAGAGTCACTATTGTGCTCCCATTGTCATAAACAGGGCAAATAGCTCTCGCGTCTGTTCCCAGCAAGTACAGTGTATTGGACTGAAGAGGATCTAGTATTCTTGTGAGTTTCCTAAGCAGAATTGAACTAGATTTGACCGTGTGTGTAGGAAGCACAGTTCTTTTGTTCTGAGCAAGCTCATTGTTTTGGCCCTATAGGAAACACAGTAGAGTAGAAGAGTGCTCTTTTCTCAAAAGCAGAGAGTGTTTCTTTTAAGGCGATCTAGCGTTTGTTTGCCAGTCCTAAATGGAGTTGAATCACATGTAGTTTTTTGTCCTACGAGCAAGAGTTGTTTTCTGGTAAGAAGAGTCACTATTGCGCTCCATATGACATTCACAGGGCAAATAGCCCTCGCGTCTGTTCCCAGCATGTACAGTGTTTTGGACTTAAGATGATGTACTGTCCTTGTCAGTTTCCTAAGCAGAATTGATCTAGATATGGCCCGTGTTTGAAGGAAGCACAGTTCTTTTGTTCTGAGAAAGCTCACTGTTCTGACCCTATAAGAAACACAGTAGAGTAGAAGAGTGCCCTTTTCTCAAAAGCAGTGTGTGTTTCTTGTAAGGTGAGCTACTGTTTGTTTTTCAGTCCTAAATGGAGTTGAATCAAATGCAGTTTCTGATCCTAAGAGCAAGAGTTGTTTTCTGGTAAGAAGAGTCACTATTGTACTCTCATTTTCATACACCGGGCAAATAGCACTGGCGTCTGTTCCCAGCATACAGTGTATTGGACTCAAGAGGATCTACTGTCCTTGTCAGTTTCCTATGCAGAATTGATCTAGATATGGCCCGTGTGTTTAGGAAGCACAGTTCTTTTGTTCTGAGCAAGCTCACTGTTCGGACCCCATAGGAAACACAGTAGAGTAGAAGTTTGCTCTTTTATGAAAAGCATAGTGTGTTTATTGTAAGGCGAGCTAGCATTTGTTTACCAGTTCTAAATGGAGTTGAATCACATGCAGTTTCTGGTCCTACGAGCAAGAGTTGTTTTCTGGTAAGAAGAGTCACTATTGCGCTCCCATTATAATACACAGGGCAAATAGCACTGGCGTCTGTTCCCAGCATGTACAGTGTATTGGACTGAAGAGGAGCTACTTTTCTTGTCAGTTTCTTAAGCAGAGTTGAACTAGATATAGCCCGTGTATGTAAGAAGCAAAGTACTTTTGTTCTGAGCAAGCTCACTATTCTGGCCCTATAGGAAACACAGTAGAGAAGAAGAGTGCTCTTTTCTCAAAAGCAGAGTGTGTTTCTTGTAAGGCGAGCTAATGTTTGTTTTCCAGTCCGAAATGGAGTTGAATCACATGCAGTTTCTGGTTCTACGAGCAAGAGTTGTTTTCTGGGAAGAAGAGTCACTATTGCGCTCCCTTTGTCATACACAGGGCAAATAGCACTGGTGTCTGTTCCCAGCAAGTACAGTGTATTGGACTGAAGAGGAGCTACTGTTCTTGTCAGTTTCCTAAGCAGAGTTGAACTAGATATGGCCCGTGTGTGTAGGAAGCACAGTTCTTTTGTTCTGAGCAAGCTCACTGTTTTGGCTCTAAAGAAAACACAGTAGAGTAGAAGAGTGCTCTTTTCTCAAAAGCAGAGTGTGTTTCTTGTAAGGCGAGCTAGCGTTTGTTTCCAAGTCATAAGTGGAGTTGAATCACATGCAGTTTTTGGACCCGTGATCAAGAGTTGTTTTCTGGTAAGGAAAGTCACTTTTGCGCTCCCATTCCCCTACACAGTGCAAAGAGCACTCGCATCTGTTCCCAGCAAGTACAGTGTATTGGACTGAAGAGGATCTACTATTCTTGTCAGTTTCCTAAGCAGAATTGAACTAGATATGACCGTGTGTGTAGGAAGCACAGTTCTTTTGTTCTGAGCAACCTCACTGTTCGGATCCCATAGGAAACACAGTAGAGTAGAAGAGTTCTCTTTTCTCAAAAGCAGAGTGTGTTTCTTGTAAGGTGAGCTACTGTTTGTTTCCCAGTCAGAAATAAAGTTGAATCCCATGCAGTTTCTGGTCCTATGAGCAAGACTTGTTTTCTGGTAAGAATAGTCACTATTGTGCTCCCATTGCCATACACAGTGCAAATAGCGCTTGCTTCTGTTTGCAGCAAGTAAAGTGTACTGGACTGAAGAGGAACTACTGTTCTTGTCAGTTTCCTAAGCAGAGTTGAACTAGATATGGGCACTGTGTGTAGGAAGCACAGTTCTTTTGTTCTGAACAAGCTCACTGTTCGGACCTAATAGGAAACACTGTAGAGTAGAAGAGTGCTCTTTTCTGAAAAGCAGAGTGTGTTTCTTGTAAGGCGAGCTAGTGTTTGTTTCCCAGTCTGAAATGGAGTTGAATCCCATGCAGTTTCTGGTCCTACGAGCAAGAGTTGTTTTCTGGTAAGAAGAATCACTATTGCGCTCCCATTGACATATACAGTGCAAATAGCACTCGCGTCTGTTCCCAGCAAGTACAGTGTATTGGACTGAAGATGATCTACTGTCCTTGTCAGTTTCCTAAGCAGAATTGATCTAGATATGGCCCGTGTGTGTAGGAAGCACAGTTCTTTTGTTCTGAGCAAGCTCACTGTTCTGACCCCATATGAAACACAGTAGAGTAGAAGAGTGCCCTTTTCTCAAAAGCATAGTGTGTTTCTTGTAAGGCGAGCTAGAGGTTTTTTTTTTTTCAGTCCTAAGTGGAGTTGAATCACATGCAGTTTCTGGTCCTACGAGCAAGACTTGTTTCCTGGTAGTAAGAGTACTATTGCGGTCCCATTTTCATACACATTGCAAATAGCACTGGCGTCTGTTCCCAGCATGTTCCCATCTGTTCCCCTCGTGTACAGTGTATTGGACTGAAGAGGATCTACTGTTCCTGTCAGTTTCCTAAGCAGAATTGAACTAGATATGGCCGTGTGTGTAGGAAGCACAGTTCATTTGTTCTGAGCAAGCTCAATGTTCTGGCACTATAGGAAACACATTAGTGTAGAAGAGTGATCTTTTCTCAAAAGTAAAGTGTGTTTTTTGTAAGGCGAGCTATTTTTTGGTTCCCAGTCCTAAATGGAGTTGAATCACATGCAGTTTTTGTTCCTATGAGCAAGAGTTGTTTTCTGGCTAGGAAAGTCACTATTGTGCTCACATTGCCATACCCAGTGCAAATAGCCTTCACGTCTGTTCCCATTAAGTACAGTGTATTGGACTTAAGAGGAGCTACTGTTCTTGTCAGTTTCCTAAGTAGAGTTGAACTAGAAATGGCCCGTGTGTAGGAAGCACAGTTCTTTTGTTTGAGCAAGCTCACTGTTCGGAACCCATGGGAAACACTGTAGAGTAGAAGAGTGCTCTTTTCTCAAATTCAGACTGTGTTTCTTGTAAGGCAAGCTAGCGTTTGTCTCGTAGTCCTAAATGGAGTTGAATCACATGCAGTTTCTGGTACTACGAGCAAGAGTTGTTTACTGGTAAGAAGAGTCACTATTGTGCTCCCATTGTCATACACAGGGCAAATAGCACTGGCGTCTGTTCCCAGCATGTACAGTGTATTGGCCTGAAGAGGATCTACTGTTCTTGTCAGTTTCTTAAGCAGAGTTGAACTAGATATAGTCGGTGTGTGTAGAAAGCACAGTTCTTTTGTTCTGAGCAAGCTCACTATTCTGGCCCTATAGGAAACACATTGGAGAAGAAGAGTGCTCTTTTCTCAAAAGCAGAGTGTGTTTCTTGTAAGGCGAGCTAGCTTTTGTTTCCCAGTCCTAAATGGAGTTGAATCACATGCAGTTTCTGGTCCTACGAGCAAAAGTTGTTTTCTGGTAAGAAGAGTCACTATTGTGCTCGCATTGTCATACACAGGGAAAATAGCACTGGCGTCTCTTCCCAGCAAGTCCAGTGTATGGGACGGAAGAGAATCTACTGTTCTTGTCAGTTTCCTAACCAAAATTGAACTAGGTATGGCTGTATGTGTAGGAAGCACAGTTCTTTTGTTCTGAGCAAGCTCACTGTTTTGGCCTTGTAGGAAACACAGTAGAGTAGAAGAGTGCTCTTTTCTCAAAAGCAGAGTGTGTTTCTTGTAAGGCGAGCTACCGTTTGTTTCCCAGTCCTAAATGGAGTTGAATCACATGCAGTTTTTGGTCCTATGAGCTAGAGTTGTTTTCTGGTAAGGAAAGTCACTATTGCACTCCCATTGCCATGCATAGTGCAAATAGCACTGGCGTCTGTTCCCAAGAAGTACAGTGTATTGGACTGAAGATGAGCTACTGTTCTTGTCAGTTTCCTAAGCAGAGTTGAACTGGATATGGCCCGTGTGTGTAGGAAGCACAGTTCTTTTGTTCTGAGCAATCTCACTGTTTTGGCCCTAGAGGAAACACAGTAGAGTATGAGAGTGCTCTTTTCTCAAAACCGGAGTGTGTTTCTTGTAAGGCGAGCTAGTGTTTGTTTCCCACTCCTACATGGAGTTGAATCATTTGCAGTTTTTGGTCCTACGAGCAAGAGTTGTTTTCTGGTAAGAAGAGTCACTATTGCGTTCCCATTGTCATACACAGGGTAAATAGCACTGGTGTCTGTTCCCAGCATGTACAGTGTATTGGACTGAGGAGGATCTACTGTTCTTGTCAGTTTCCTAAGCAGAGTTGAACTAGATATGGCCCTTGTGTGTTGGAAGCACATCTTTTGTTCTGAGCAAGCTCACTGTTCGAATCCATAGTAAACACAGTAGAGTAGAAGAGTGCTCTTTTCTCAAAAGCAGAGTGTGTTTCTTTTAAGGCCAGCTAGCGTTTGTTTCCCTGTCCTAAAAGGAGTTGAATCACATGCAGTTTCTGGTCCTACGAGCAAGAGTTGTTTTCTAGTAAGAAGGGTCACTATTGCGCTCCCAATGTCATACACAGGGCAAATATCACTGGCGTCTGTTCGCAGCATGTAGAGTGTATTGGACTGAAGAGGAGCTACTGTTCTTGTCAGTTTCCTAAGCAGAATTGAACTAGATATGGCCGTGTGAGTAGGAAGCACAGTTCTTTTGTTCTGAGCAAGCTCACTGTTCTGGCCCTATAGGAAACACAGTAGAGTAGAAGAGTGCTTTTTTCTCAAAAGCAGAGTGTGTTTCTTGTAAGGCGAGCTAGCGTTTGTTTCCCAGTCCTAAATGGAGTTGAATCACATGCAGTTTCTGGTCCTACGAGCAAGAGTTGTTTTCTGGTAAGAAGAGTCACTATTGCGCTCGCACTGTCATACACAGGGCAAATAGCACTCGCGTCTCTTCCCAGCAAGTACAGTGTATTGGACTGAAGAGGATCTACTTTTCTTGTCAGTTTCCTAAGCAGAATTGAACTAGGTTTGACCGTGTGTGCAGGAAGCACAGTTCTTTTGTTCTGAGCAAGCTCATTGTTTTGGCCCTATAGGAAACACAGTAGAGTAGAATAGTGCTCTTTTCTCAAAAGCAGAGTGTGTTTCTTGTAAGGCGATCTAGCGTTTGTTTCCCAGTCCTAAATGGAGTTGAATCACATGTAGCTTTTGGTCCTACAAGCAAGAGTTGTTTTCTGGTAAGAAGAGTCACTATTGCGCTCCATATGACATACACAGGGCAAATAGCACTCGCGTCTGTTCCCAGCATGTACAGTGTATTGGACTGAAGATGATCTACTGTCCTTGTCAGTTTCCTAAGCAGAATTGATCTAGATATGGCCAGTGTGTGTAGGAAGCACAGTTCTTTTGTTCTGAGAAAGCTCACTGTTCTGAACTCATAGAAACACAGTAGAGTAGAAGAGTGCCCTTTTCTCAAAAGCAGTGTGTGTTTCTTGTAAGGCGAGCTAGCGTTTGTTTTTCAGTCCTAAATGGAGTTGAATCACATTCAGTTTCTGGTCCTACGAGCAAGAGTTGTTTTCTGGTAAGAAGAGTCACTATTGTGCTCCCATTTTCATACACAGGGCAAATAGCACTGGTGTCTGTTCCCAGCATGTACAGTGTATTGGACTCAAGAGGATCTACTGTCCTTGTCAGTTTCCTATGCAGAATTGATCCAGATATGGCCCATGTGTTTAGGAAGCACAGTTCTTTTGTTCTGAGCAAGCTCACTGTTCTGGCCCTATAGGAAACTCAGTAGAGTAGAAGAGTGCTCTTTTCTCAAAAGCAGAGTGTGTTTCTTGTAAGGCAAGCTAGCGTTTGTTTCTCAGTCCTAAATGGAGTTGAATCACATGCAGTTTTTGGTCCTACGAGCAAGAGTTGTTCTCTGGTAAGTAGTGTCACTATTGCGCTCCCATTGCCATACACAAGGCAAATATCACTCGCGTTTGTTCGCAGCAAGTACAGTGTATTGGACTGAAGATGAGCTACTGTTCTTGTCAATTTCCTAAGCAGAGTTGAACTAGATATGGCCCCTGTGTATAGGAAGCACAGTTCTTTTGTTCTGAGCAAGCTCACTGTTCGGACCACATAGGAAACACTTTAGATTATAAGAGGGCTCTTTTCTCAAAAGCAGAGTGTGTTTCTTGTAAGGCGAGCCAGTGTTTGTTTCCCAGTCAGAAATGGAGTTGAATCCCATGCAGTTTTTGGTCCTACGAGCAAGAGTTGTTTTCTGGTAAGAAGAGTCACTATTGGGATCCCATTGCCATATACAGTGCAAATAGCTCTCGCGTCTTTTCCCAGCAAGTACAGTGTATTGGACTGAATAGGAGCTACTGTTCTTGTCAGCTTCCTACACAGAGTTGAACTAGATATGGCCCGTGTGTTTAGGAAGCACAGTTCTTTTTTCTGAGCAAGCTCACTGTTTGGACCACAAAGGAAACAAAGTATGGTAGAAGAGTGCTCTTTTCTCAGAAGCAGAGTGTGTTTCTTGTAAGGCTAGCTAGCATTTGTTTCGCAGTCCTAAAAGGAGTTGAATCACATGCAGTTTCTGGTTTTACGAGCAAGAGTTGTTTTCTGGTAAGAAGAGTCACTATTGCGCTCCCATTGTCATACACAACGCAAATAGCACTGGCGTCTATTCCCAGCATGTACAGCGTATTGGACTGAAGAGGACCTACTGTTCTTGTCAGTTTCCTAAGCAGAATTGAACCAGATATGGCCGTGTGTGTAGGAAGCACAGTCCTTTTCTTCTGAGCAAGCTCACTGTTTTGGCCCTTTTGAAAACAGAGTAGAGTAGAAGAGTTCTCTTTTCTCAAAAGCAGAGTGTGTTTCTTGTAAGGCGAGCTAGCATTTGTTTCCCAGTCCTAAATGGAGTTGAATCACATGCAGTTTTTGGTCCCATGAGCAAGAGTTGTTTTCTGGTAAGGAAAGTCACTATTGTGCTCCCATTCCCCTACACAGTGCAAATAACGTGTCTGTTCCAAGCAAGTGCAGTGTACTGGACTGAAGAGGAACTACTGTTCTTGTCAGTTTCCTAAGCAGAGTTGAACTAGATATGGCCGTGTGTGTAGGAAGCACAGTTCTTTTGTTCTGAGCAAGCTACTGTTCGGATCGCATAGGAAACACAGTAGAGTAGAAGAGTGCTCTTTTCTCAAAAGCAGAGTGTGTTTCTTGTAAGGCGAGCTAGTGTTTGTTTCCCAGTTAGAAATAAAGTTGAATCCAATGCAGTTTCTGGTCCTATGAGCAAGCGTTGTTTTCTGGTAAGAAGAGTCACTATTGCGCTCCCATTGCCATACACAGTGCAAATAGCGCTCGCGTCTGTACGCAGCAAGTACAGTGTATTGGACTGAAGAGGAACTAATGTTCTTGTCAGTTTCCTAAGCAGAGTTGAACTAGATATGGCACCTGTGTGTTGAAAGCACAGTTCTTTTGTTCTAAGCAAGCTCACTGTTCGTACCTCATAGGAAACACAGTAGAGTAGAAGAGTGCTCTTTTTTCAAAAGCAGAGTGTGTTTCTTGTAAGGCGAGCTAGTGTTTGTTTCCCAGTCTGAAACGGAGTTGAATCCCATGCAGTTTCTGGTCCTACGAGCAAGAGTTGTTTTCTGATAAGAAGAGTCACTATTAAGCTCCCATTGCCATACACAGTGCAAATAGCACTCGTGTCTGTTCCCAGGAATTACAGTGTATTGGACTGAAGAGGAGCTACTGTTCTTGTCAGTTTCCTAAGCAGAGTTGAACTAGATATGGCTTGTGTGTGTAGGAAGCACAGTTCTTTTGTTCTGAGCAAGCTCACTTTTCGGACCCCATAGGAAACACTTTAAAGTAGAAGAGGGCTCTTTTCTCAAAAGCAGAGTGTGTTTCTTGTAAGGCGAGCTAGCGTTTGTTTCCCAGTCCTAAATGGAGTTGAATCACATGCAGTTTCTGGTCCTACGAGCAAGAGTTGTTTTCTGGTAAGAAGAGTCACTATTGCTCTCCCATTGTCATACACAGGGCAAATAGCACTCACGTCTCTTTCCAGCAACTTCAGTGTATTGGACTGAAGAGGATCTACTATTCTTGTCAGTTTCCTAAGCAGAATTGAACTAGATATGACCGTGTGTGTAGGAAGCACAGTTCTTTTGTTCTGAGCAAGCTCACTGTTCGGATCCCATAGGAAACACAGTAGAGTAGAAGAGTTCTCTTTTCTCAAAAGCAGAGTGTGTTTCTTGTAAGGTGAGCTAGTGTTTGTTTCCCAGTCAGAAATAAAGTTGAATCCCATGCAGTTTCTGGTCCTACGAGCAAGACTTGTTTTCTGGTAAGAATAGTCACTATTGTGCTCCCATTGCCTTACACAGTGCAAATAGCACTTGCTTCTGTTTGCAGCAAGTACAGTGTACTGGACTGAAGAGGAACTACTGTTCTTGTCAGTTTCCTAAGCAGAGTTGAACTAGATATGGTCCGTGTGTGTAGGAAGCACAGTTCTTTTGTTCTGAACAAGCTCACTGTTCGGACCTCATAGGAAACACTGTAGAGTAGAAGAGTGCTCTTTTCTGAAAAGCAGAGTGTGTTTCTTGTAAGGCGAGCTAGTGTTTGTTTCCCAGTCTGAAATGGAGTTGAATCCCATGCAGTTTCTGGTCCTATGAGCAAGAGTTGTTTTCTGGTAAGAAGAGTCACTATTGTGCTCCCATTGACATATACAGTGCAAATAGCACTCGCGTCTGTTCCCAGCAAGTACAGTGTATTGGACTGAAGAGCAATTACTGTTCTTGTCAGTTTCCTAAGCAGAGTTGAACTAGATATGGCCCGTGTGTGTAGGAAGCACAGTTCTTTTGTTCTGAGCAAGCTCACTGTTTGGACCCCAAAGGAAACACAGTAGAGTAGAAGAGTGCTCTTTTCTCAAAAGCAGAGTGTGTTTCTTGTAAGGCGAGCTAGTGTTTGTTTCCCAGTCCTAAATGGAGTTGAATCACATGCAGTTTCTGGTCCTACGAGCAAGAGTTGTTTTCTGGTAAGGAGAGTCACTATTGCGCTTCCATTGACATACACAGGGCAAATAGCACTCGCGTCTGTTCCCTGCATGTGCAGTGTATTGGACTGAAGATGATCGACTGTCCTTGTCAGTTTCCTAAGCAGAATTGATCTAGATATGGCCCGTGTGTGTAGGAAGCACAGTTCTTTTGTTCTGAGCAAGCTCTCTGTTCTGACCCCATATGAAACACAGTAGAGTAGAAGAGTGCCCTTTTCTCAAAAGCATAGTGTGTTTCTCGTAAGGCGAGCTAGAGTTTTTTTTTTTTTCAGTCCTAAGTGGAGTTGAATCACATGCAGTTTCTGGTCCTACGAGCAAGAGTTGTTTCCGGGTAAGAAGAGTACTATTGCGGTCCCATTTTCATACACATTGCAAATAGCACTGGCATCTGTTCCCCTCGTGTACAGTGTATTGGACTGAAGAAGATCTACTGTTCTTGTCAGTTTCCTAAGCAGAATTGAACCAGATATGGCCGTGTGTGTAGGAAGTACAGTCCTTTTCTTCTGAGCAAGCTCACTGTTGTGGCTCTTTTGAAAACACAGTAGAGTAGAAGAATGCTCTTTTCTCAAAAGCAGAGTGTGTTTCTTGTAAGGCGTGCTAGCGTTTGTTTCCCAGTCCTAAATGGAGTTGAATCACATGCAGTTTTTGGTCTCACGAGCAAGAGTTGTTTTCTGGTAAGGAAAGTCACTATTGTGCTCCCATTCCCATACACAGTGCAAATAGCGTGTCTGTTCCCAGCAAGTACAGTATATTGGACTGAAGAGGAGCTACTGTTCTTGTCAGTTTCCTACGCAGAGTTGAAGTAGATATAGCCCGTGTGTGTAGGAAGCAAACTTCTTTTGTTCTGAGCAAGCTCACTATTCTGGCCCTATTGGAAACACAGTAGAGAAGAAGAGTGCTCTTTTCTCAAAAGCAGAGTGTGTTCTTGTAAGGCTAGCCAGTGTTTGTTTCCCAGTCAGAAATGGAGTTGAATCCCATGCAGTTTTTGGTCCTACGAGCAAGAGTTGTTTTCTGGTAAGAAGAGTCACTATTGGGATCCCATTGCCATATACAGTGCAAATAGCTCTCGCGTCTTTTCCCAGCAAGTACAGTGTATTGGACTGAATAGGAGGTACTGTTCTTATCAGTTTCCTACACAGAGTTGAACTAGATATGGCCCGTGTGTTTAGGAAGCACAGTTCTTTGTTCTGAGCAAGCTCACTGTTTGGACCCCAAAGGAAACAAAGTAGAGTAGAAGAGTGCTCTTTTCTCTGAAGCAGAGTGTGTTTCTTGTAAGGCTAGCTAGCGTTTGTTTCGCAGTCCTAAAAGGAGTTGAATCACATGCAGTTTCTGGTTTTACGAGCAAGAGTTGTTTTCTGGTAAAAAGAGTCACTATTGCGCTCCCATTGTCATACACAACGCAAATAGCACTGGCGTCTATTCCCAGCATGTACAGTGTATTGGACTGAAGAGGACCTACTGTTCTTGTCAGTTTCCTAAGCAGAATTGAACCAGATATGGCCGTGTGTGTAGGAAGCACAGTCCTTTTCTTCTGAGCAAGCTCACTGTTTTGGCTCTTTTGAAAACAGAGTAGAGTAGAAGAGTGCTCTTTTCTCAAAAGCAGAGTGTGTTTCTTGTAAGGCGAGCTAGCGTTTGTTTCCCAGTCCTAAATGGAGTAAAATCACATGCAGTTTCTGGTCCTATGAGCAAGAGTTGTTCTCTGGTAAGAAGAGTCACTATTGCGCTCCCATTGCCATACACAGTGCAAATAGCACTGGTGTCTGTTCCCAGCAAGTACAGTGTATTGGACTGAAGAGGATCTACTGTTCTTGTCAGTTTCCTAAGCAGAGTTGAACGAGATATGGCCCGTGTGTGTAGGAAGCACGGTTCTTTTGTTCGGAGTAAGCTCACTGTTTGGACCCCATAGGAAACACAGTAGAGTAGATGAGTTGTCTTTTCTCAAAAGCAGAGTGTGTTTATTGTAAGGCGAGCTAGCGTTTGTTTCCCAGTTCTAAATGGAGTTGAATCTCATGCAGTTTCTGGTCCTACGAGCAAGAGTTGTTTTCTGGTAAGGAAAGTCACTGTTGTGCTCCCATTGCCACACACAGTGCAAATAGCACTCGCGTCTGTTTCCATCAAGTACAGTGTATTGGACTGAAGAGGATCTACTGTTCTTGTCAGTTTCCTAAGAAGAGTTGGAATAGATATGGCCCGTGTGTGTAGGAAGCACAGTTCTTTTTTTCTGAGCAAGCTCACTCTTCAGACCCTATAGAAAACACAGTAGAGTAGAAGTGTGCTCTTTTCTCAAAAGCAGAGTGTATTTCTTGTAAGGCGAGCTAGTGTTTGTTTCCCAGTCCTAAATGGTGTTGAATCCCATGCAGTTTCTGGTCCTACGAGCAAGAGTTGTTTTCTGGTAAGGAAAGTCACTATTGCGCTCCCATTGCCATACACAGTGCAAATAGCACTGGAGTCTGTTCCCAGCAAGTACAGTGTATTGGACTGAAGAGGAGCTACTGTTCTTGTCAGTTTCCTAAGCAGAGTTGAACTGGATATGGCCCGAGTGTTTAGGAAGCACACTTCTTCTGTTCTGAGCAAGCTTACTGTTGGGAACCCCTAGGAAACACAGTAGAGTAGAAGAGTGCTCTTTTCTCAAAAGCAGAGTGTGTTTCTTGTAAGTCGAGCTAGCGTTTGTTTCCCAGTCCTAAATGGAGTTGAATCCCATGCAGTTTTTGGTCCTAAGAGCAAGAGTTGTTTTCTGGAAAGAAGAGTCACTATTGCGCTCCCATTGCTATACACAGGGCAAATAGGACTGGTGTCTGTTCCCAGCATGTGCAGTGTATTGGACTGAAGAGGATCTACTGTTCTTGTCAGTTTCCTAAGCAGAATTGAACTGGATATGGCCGTGTGTGTAGGAAGCACAGTTCTTTTGTTCTGAGCAAGCTCACTGTTTTGGCCCTATAGGAAACACAGTAGAGTAGAAGAGTGCCCTTTTCTCAAAAACAGAGTGTGTTTCTTGTAAGGCGAGCTAGCGTTTGTTTTTCAGTCCTAAATGGAGTTGAATCACACGCAGTTTCTGGTCCTATGACCAAGAGTTGTTTTCTGGTAAGAATAGTCACTATTGCGCTTCCATTGTCATACACAGGGCAAATCGCACTGGCGTCTGTTCCCAGCATGTACAGTGTATTGGACTGAAGAGGATCTACTGTTCTTGTCAGTTTCCTAACCAGAATTGATGTAGATATGGCCCGTTTTGGTAGGAAGCACAGTTCTTTTGTTCTGAGCAAGCTCACAGTTCGGACCCCATAAGAAACACAGTAGAGTAGAAGAGTGCTCTTTTCTCAAAACCAGAGTGTGTTTCTTGTAAGGCGAGCTAGCGTTTGTTTCCCAGTCCTAAATGGAGTTTAATCACATGCAGTTTCTGGTCCTACGAGCAAGAGTTGTTTTCTGGTAAGAAGAGTCACTATTGCACTCCCATTGTCATACACAAGGCAAAAAGCACTGGCGTCTATTCCCAGCATGTACAGTGTATTGGACTGAAGAGGATCTACTGTTCTTGTCAGTTTCCTTAGCAGAATTGATGTAGATTTGGCCCGTTTTGGTAGGAAGCACAGTTCTTTTGTTCTGAGCAAGCTCACAGTTCGGACCCCATAAGAAACACAGTAGAGTAGAAGAGTGCTCTTTTCTCAAAAGCAGAGTGTGTTTCTTGTAAGGCGAGCTAGCGTTTGTTTCCCAGTCCTAAATGGAGTTTAATCACATGCAGTTTCTGGTCCTACGAGCAAGAGTTGTTTTCTGGTAAGAAGAGTCACTGTTGCTCTCCCATTGTCATACACAGGGCAAATAGCACTCGCGTCTCTTCCCAGCAACTTCAGTGTATTGGACTGAAAAGGATCTACTATTCTTGTCAGTTTCCTAAGCAGAATTGAACTAGATATGACCGTGTGTGTAGGAAGCACAGTTCTTTTGTTCTGAGCAAGCTCACTGTTCGGATCCCATAGGAAACACAGTAGAGTAGAAGAGTTCTCTTTTCTCAAAAGCAGAGTGTGTTTCTTGTAAGGTGAGCTAGTGTTTGTTTCCCAGTCAGAAATAAAGTTGAATCCCATGCAGTTTCTGGTCCTACGAGCAAGACTTGTTTTCTGGTAAGAATAGTCAATATTGTGCTCCCATTGAATTACACAGTGCAAATAGCACTTGCTTCTGTTTGCAGCAAGTACAGTGTACTGGACTGAAGAGGAACTACTGTTCTTGTCAGTTTCCTAAGCAGAGTTGAACTAGATATGGGCACTGTGTGTAGGAAGCATAGTTCTTTTGTTCTGAACAAGCTCACTGTTCGGACCTCATAGGAAACACTGTAGAGTAGAAGAGTGCTCTTTTCTGAAAAGCAGAGTGTGTTTCTTGTAAGGCGAGCTAGTGTTTGTTTCCCAGTCTGAAATGGAGTTGAATCCCATGCAGTTTCTGGTTCTGCGAGCAAGAGTTGTTTTCTGGTAAGAAGAGTCACTATTGTGCTCCCATTGACATATACAGTGCAAATAGGACTCGCGTCTGTTCCCAGCAAGTACAGTGTATTGGACTGAAGAGCAATTACTGTTCTTGTCAGTTTCCTAAGCAGAGTTGAACTAGATATGGCCCGTGTGTGTAGGAAGCACAGTTCTTTTGTTCTGAGCAAGCTCACTGTTTGGACCCCAATGGAAACACAGTAGAGTAGAAGAGTGCTCTTTTCTCAAAAGCAGAGTGTGTTTCTTGTAAGGCGAGCTAGCGTTTGTTTCCCAGTCCTAAATGGAGTTGAATCACATGCAGTTTCTGGTCCTACGAGCAAGAGTTGTTTTCTGGTAAGGAGAGTCACTATTGCGCTTCCATTGACATACACAGGGCAAATAGCACTCGCGTCTGTTCCCAGCATGTGCAGTGTATTGGACTGAAGATGATCTACTGTCCTTGTCAGTTTCCTAAGCAGAATTGATCTAGATATGGCCCGTGTGTGTAGGAAGCACAGTTCTTTTGTTCTGAGCAAGCTCACTGTTCTGACCCCATATGAAACACAGTAGAGTAGAAGAGTGCCCTTTTCTCAAAAGCATAATGTGTTTCTTGTAAGGCGAGCTAGAGTTGTTTTTTTTTTTTTTTCAGTCCTATGTGGAGTTGAATCACATGCAGTTTCTGGTCCTACGAGCAAGAGTTGTTTCGTGGTAAGAAGAGTACTATTGCGGTCCCATTTTCATACACATTGCAAATAGCACTGGCATCTGTTCCCCTCGTGTACAGTGTATTGGACTGAAGAGGATCTACTGTTCCTGTCAGTTTCCTAAGCAGAATTGAACTAGATATGGCCGTGTGTTTAGGAAGCACAGTTCGTTTGTTCTGAGCAAGCTCAATGTTCTGGCACTATAGGAAACACAGTAGTGTAGAAGAGTGATCTTTTCTCAAAAGTAAAGTGTGTTTTTTGTAAGGCGAGCTATTTTTTGGTTCCCAGTCCTAAATGGAGTCGAATCACATGCAGTTTTTGGTCCTATGAGCAAGAGTTGTTTTCTGGCTAGGAAAGACACTATTGTGCTCCCATTGCCATACCCAGTGGAAATACCCTTCGCGTCTGTTCCCATTAAGTACAGTGTATTGGACTTAAGAGGAGCTACTGTTCTTGTCAGTTTCCTAAGTAGAGTTGAACTAGATATGGCCCGTGTGTGTAGGAAGCACAGTTCTTTTGTTCTGAGCAAGCTCACTGTTCGGAACCCATGGGAAACACTGTAGAGTAGAAGAGTGCTCTTTTCTCAAAAGCAAAGTGTGTTTCTTGTAAGGCGAGCTAGCGTTTGTCTCATAGTCCTAAATGGAGTTGAATCACATGCAGTTTCTGGTACTACGAGCAAGAGTTGTTTTCTGGTAAGAAGAGTCACTATTGCGCTCCCATTGTCATACACAGGGCAAATAGCACTGGCGTCTGTTCCCAGCATGTACAGTGTATTGGATTGAAGATGAGCTACTGTTCTTGTCAGTTTCCTAAGGAGAGTTGAACTAGATATAGTTGGTGTGTGTAGGAAGCACAGTTCTTTTGTTCTGAGCAAGCTCACTGTTCGGATCCCATAGGAAACACAGTAGAGTAGAAGAGTTCTCTTTTCTCAAAAGCAGAGTGTGTTTCTAGTAAGGCGAGCTAGCGTTTGTTTCCCAGTCCTAAATGGAGTTGAATCACATGCAGTTTCTGGTCCTAAGAGCAAGAGTTGTTTTCTGGTAAGAAGAGTCACTATTGCTCTCCCATTGTCATACACAGGGCAAATAGCACTCGCGTCTGTTCCCAGCAACTACAGAGTATTGTCCTGAAGAGGATCTACTATTCTTGTCAGTTTCCTAAGCAGAATTGAACTAGATATGACCGTGTGTGTAGGAAGCCCAGTTCTTTTGTTCTGAGCAAGCTCACTGTTCTGACCTCATAAGAAACACAGTAGAGTAGAAGAGTGCACTTTTCTCAAAACAGCGTGTGTTTCTTGTAAAGCGAGCTAGCGTTTTATTTTTCAGTCCTAAATGGAGTTGAATCACATGCAGTTTCTGGTCCTACGAGCAAGAGTTTTTTCCTGGTAAGAAGAGTACTATTGCGGTCCCATTTTCATACACATTGCAAATAGCACTGGCATCTGTTTCCCTCGTGTACAGTGTATTGGACTGAAGAGGAGCTACTGTTCTTGTCAGTTTCCTAACCATAGTTGAACTAGATATGGCTGTATGTGTAGGAAGCACAGTTCTTTTGTTCTGAGCATGCTCACTGTTTTGGCCTTGTAGGAAACACAGTAGAGTAGAAGAGTGCTCTTTTCTCAAAAGCAGAGTGTGTTTCTTGTAAGGCGAGCTACCGTTTGTTTCCCAGTCCTAAATGGAGTTGAATCACACGCAGTTTTTGGTCCTATGAGCTAGAGTTGTTTTCTAGTAAGGAAAGTCACTATTGCACTCCCATTGCCATGCATAGTGCAAATAGCACTGGCGTCTCTTCCCAAGAAGTACAGTGTATTGGACTGAAGATGAGCTACTGTTCTTGTCAGTTTCCTAAGCAGAGTTGAACTAGATATGGCCCTTGTGTGTTGGAAGCACATCTTTTGTTCTGAGCAAGCTCACTGTTCGAACCCATAGTAAACACAGTAGAGTAGAAGAGTGCTCTTTTCTCAAAAGCAGAGTTTGTTTCTTTTAAGGTGAGCTAGCGTTTGTTTCCCTGTCCTAAAAGGAGTTGAATCACATGCAGTTTCTGGTCCTATGACCAAGAGTTGTTTTCTGGTAAGAATAGTCACTATTGCGCCCCCATTGTCATACACAGGGCAAATAGCACTGGCGTCTGTTCCCAGCATGTACAGTGTATTGGACTGAAGAGGATCTACTGTTCTTGTCATTTTCCTAAGCAGAATTGAACCAGATATGGCTGTGTGTGTAGGAAGCACAGTTCTTTTGTTCTGAGCAAGCTCACTGTTCTGGCTCTATAGGAAACACAATAGATTAGAAGAGTGCTCTTTTCTCAAAAGCAGATTGTGTTTCTTGTAAGGCGAGCTAGCGTTTGTTTCCCAGTCCTAAATGGAGTTTAATCACATGCAGTTTCTGGACCTACGAGCAAGAGTTGTTTTCTGGTAGGAAGAGTCACTATTGCTCTCCCATTGTCATACACAGGGCAAATAGCACTCGCGTCTCTTCCCAGCAACTTCAGTGTATTGGACTGAAAAGGATCTACTATTCTTGTCAGTTTCCTAAGCAGAATTGAACTAGATATGACCGTGTGTGTAGGAAGCACAGTTCTTTTGTTCTGAGCAAGCTCACTGTTCGGATCTCATAGGAAACACAGTAGAGTAGAAGAGTTCTCTTTTCTCAAAAGCAGAGTGTGTTTCTTGTAAGGTGAGCTAGTGTTTGTTTCCCAGTCAGAAATAAAGTTGAATCCCATGCAGTTTCTGGTCCTACGAGCAAGACTTGTTTTCTGGTAAGAATAGTCAATATTGTGCTCCCATTGCCATACACAGTGCAAATAGCGCTTGCTTCTGTTTGCAGCAAGTACAGTGTACTGGACTGAAGAGGAACTACTGTTCTTGTCAGTTTCCTAAGCAGAGTTGAACTAGATATGGGCACTGTGTGTAGGAAGCACTGGCATCTGTTCCCCTCGTGTACAGTGTATTGGACTGAAGAGGATCTACTGTTCCTGTCAGTTTCCTAAGCAGAATTGAACTAGATATGGCCGTGTGTGTAGGAAGCACAGTTCATTTGTTCTGAGCAAGCTCAATGTTCTGGCACTATAGGAAACACAGTAGTGTAGAAGAGTGATCTTTTCTCAAAAGTAAAGTGTGTTTTTTGTAAGGCGAGCTATTTTTTGGTTCCCAGTCCTAAATGGAGTCGAATCACATGCAGTTTTTGGTCCTATGAGCAAGAGTTGTTTTCTGGCTAGGAAAGTCACTATTGTGCTCCCATTGCCATACCCAGTGCAAATAGCCTTCGCGTCTGTTCCCATTAAGTACAGTGTATTGGACTTAAGAGGAGCTACTGTTCTTGTCAGTTTCCTAAGTAGAGTTGAACTAGATATGGCCCGTGTGTGTGGGAAGCACAGTTCTTTTTTCTGAGCAAGCTCACTGTTCGGAACCCATGGGAAACACTGTAGAGTAGAAGAGTGCTCTTTTCTCAAAAGCAGAGTGTGTTTCTTGTAAGGCGAGCTAGCATTTGTCTCATAGTCCTAAATGGAGTTGAATCACATGCAGTTTCTGGTACTACGAGCAAGAGTTGTTTTCTGGTAAGAAGAGTCACTATTGTGCTCCCATTGTCATACACAGGGCAAATAGCACTGGCGTCTGTTCCCAGCATGTACAGTGTATTGGATTGAAGATGAGCTACTGTTCTTGTCAGTTTCCTAAGGAGAGTTGAACTAAATATAGTTGGTGTGTGTAGGAAGCACAGTTCTTTTGTTCTGAGCAAGCTCACTGTTCGGATCCCATAGGAAACACAGTAGAGTAGAAGAGTTCTCTTTTCTCAAAAGCAGAGTGTGTTTCTTGTAAGGCAAGCTAGCGTTTGTTTCCCAGTCCTAAATGGAGTTGAATCACATGCAGTTTCTGGTCCTACGAGGAAGAGTTGTTTTCTGGTAAGAAGAGTCACTATTGCTCTCCCATTGTCATACACAGGGCAAATAGCACTCGCGTCTGTTCCCAGTAACTACAGAGTATTGTCCTGAAGAGGATCTACAATTCTTGTCAGTTTCCTAAGCAGAATTGAACTAGATATGACCGTGTGTGTAGGAAGCCCAGTTCTTTTGTTCTGAGCAAGCTCACTGTTCTGACCTCATAAGAAACACAGTAGAGTAGAAGAGTGCACTTTTCTCAAAACAGCGTGTGTTTCTTGTAAAGCGAGCTAGCGTTTTATTTTTTAGTCCCAAATGGAGTTGAATCACATGCAGTTTCTGGTCCTATGAGCAAGAGTTTTTTTCTGGTAAGAAGAGTCACTATTGCACTCCCATTGTCATTCACAAGGCAAAAAGCACTGGCGTCTATTCCCAGCATGTACAGTGTATTGGACTGAAGAGGATCTACTGTTCTTGTCATTTTCCTAAGCAGAATTGAACCAGATATGGCTGTGTGTGTAGTAAGCACAGTTCTTTTGTTCTGAGCAAGCTCACTGTTCTGGCTCTATAGGAAACACAATAGATTAGAAGAGTGCTCTTTTCTCAAAAGCAGATTGTGTTTCTTGTAAGGCAAGCTAGCGTTTGTTTCCCAGTCCTAAATGGAGTTTAATCACAATGCAGTTTCTGGACCTACGAGCAAGAGTTGTTTTCTGGTAGGAAGAGTCACTATTGCTCTCCCATTGTCATACACAGGGCAAAGAGCACTCGCGTCTCTTCCCAGCAACTTCAGTGTATTGGACTGAAAAGGATCTACTATTCTTGTCAGTTTCCTAAGCAGAATTGAACTAGATATGACCGTGTGTGTAGGAAGCACAGTTCTTTTGTTCTGAGCAAGCTCACTGTTCGGATCCCATAGGAAACACAGTAGAGTAGAAGAGTTCTCTTTTCTCAAAAGCAGAGTGTGTTTCTTGTAAGGTGAGCTAGTGTTTGTTTCCCAGTCAGAAATAAAGTTGAATCCCATGCAGTTTCTGGTCCTACGAGCAAGACTTGTTTTCTGGTAAGAATAGTCAATATTGTGCTCCCATTGCCATACACAGTGCAAATAGCGCTTGCTTCTGTTTGCAGCAAGTACAGTGTACTGGACTGAAGAGGAACTACTGTTCTTGTCAGTTTCCTAAGCAGAGTTGAACTAGATATGGGCACTGTGTGTAGGAAGCACTGGCATCTGTTCCCCTCGTGTACAGTGTATTGGACTGAAGAGGATCTACTGTTCCTGTCAGTTTCCTAAGCAGAATTGAACTAGATATGGCCGTGTGTGTAGGAAGCACAGTTCATTTGTTCTGAGCAAGCTCAATGTTCTGGCACTATAGGAAACACAGTAGTGTAGAAGAGTGATCTTTTCTCAAAAGTAAAGTGTGTTTTTTGTAAGGCGAGCTATTTTTTGGTTCCCAGTCCTAAATGGAGTCGAATCACATGCAGTTTTTGGTCCTATGAGCAAGAGTTGTTTTCTGGCTAGGAAAGTCACTATTGTGCTCCCATTGCCATACCCAGTGCAAATAGCCTTCGCGTCTGTTCCCATTAAGTACAGTGTATTGGACTTAAGAGGAGCTACTGTTCTTGTCAGTTTCCTAAGTAGAGTTGAACTAGATATGGCCCGTGTGTGTGGGAAGCACAGTTCTTTTTTCTGAGCAAGCTCACTGTTCGGAACCCATGGGAAACACTGTAGAGTAGAAGAGTGCTCTTTTCTCAAAAGCAGAGTGTGTTTCTTGTAAGGCGAGCTAGCATTTGTCTCATAGTCCTAAATGGAGTTGAATCACATGCAGTTTCTGGTACTACGAGCAAGAGTTGTTTTCTGGTAAGAAGAGTCACTATTGTGCTCCCATTGTCATACACAGGGCAAATAGCACTGGCGTCTGTTCCCAGCATGTACAGTGTATTGGATTGAAGATGAGCTACTGTTCTTGTCAGTTTCCTAAGGAGAGTTGAACTAGATATAGTTGGTGTGTGTAGGAAGCACAGTTCTTTTGTTCTGAGCAAGCTCACTGTTCGGATCCCATAGGAAACACAGTAGAGTAGAAGAGTTCTCTTTCTCAAAAGCAGAGTGTGTTTCTTGTAAGGCAAGCTAGCGTTTGTTTCCCAGTCCTAAATGGAGTTGAATCACATGCAGTTTCTGGTCCTACGAGCAAGAGTTGTTTTCTGGTAAGAAGAGTCACTATTGCTCTCCCATTGTCATACACAGGGCAAATAGCACTCGCGTCTGTTCCCAGCAACTACAGAGTATTGTCCTGAAGAGGATCTACAATTCTTGTCAGTTTCCTAAGCAGAATTGAACTAGATATGACCGTGTGTGTAGGAAGCCCAGTTCTTTTGTTCTGAGCAAGCTCACTGTTCTGACCTCATAAGAAACACAGTAGAGTAGAAGAGTGTACTTTTCTCAAAACAGCGTGTGTTTCTTGTAAAGCGAGCTAGCGTTTTATTTTTTAGTCCTAAATGGAGTTGAATCACATGCAGTTTCTGGTCCTATGAGCAAGAGTTTTTTCCTGGTAAGAAGATTACTATTGCGGTCCCATTTTCATACACATTGCAAATAGCACTGGCATCTGTTCCCCTCGTGTACAGTGTATTGGACTGAAGAGGAGCTACTGTTCTCGTCAGTTTCCTAAGTAGAGATGATCTAGATATGGCCCGTGTGTGTAGGAAGCACAGTTCTTTTGTTCTGAGCAAGCTCACTGTTCGGACCCCATATGAAACACAGTAGAGTAGAAGAGTGCTCTTTTCTCAAAAGCATAATATGTTTCTTGTAAGGCGAGCTAGAGTTTTTTTTTTTTTTCAGTCCTAAGTGGAGTTGAATCACATGCAGTTTCTGGTACTACGAGCAAGAGTTATTTTCTGGTAAGAAGAGTCACTATTGTGCTCCCATTGTCATACACAGGACAAATAGCACTGGCGTCTGTTCCCAGCATGTACAGTGTATTGGCCTGAAGAGGATCTACTGTTCTTGTCAGTTTCTTAAGCAGAGTTGAACTAGATATAGTCGGTGTGTGTAGAAAGCACAGTTCTTTTGTTCCGAGCAAGCTCACTATTCTGGCCCTATAGGAAACACATTGGAGAAGAAGAGTGCTCTTTTCTCAAAAGCAGAGTGTGTTTCTTGTAAGGCGAGCTAGCTTTTGTTTCCCAGTCCTAAATGGAGTTGAATCACATGCAGTTTCTGGTCCTACGAGCAAAAGTTGTTTTCTGGTAAGAAGAGTCACTATTGTGCTCCCATTGTCACACACAGGGCAAATAGCACTGGCGTCTCTTCCCAGCAAGTACAGTGTATGGAACGGAAGAGAATCTACTGTCCTTGTCAGTTTCCTAACCATAATTGAACTAGATATGGCTGTATGTGTAGGAAGCACAGTTCTTTTGTTCTGAGCAAGCTCACTGTTTTGGCCTTGTAGGAAACACAGTAGAGTAGAAGAGTGCTCTTTTCTCAAAAGCAGAGTGTGTTTCTTGTAAGGCGAGCTAGCGTTTGTTTCCCAGTCCTACATGGAGTTGAATCACATGCAGTTTTTGGTCCTACGAGCAAGAGTTGTTTTCTGGTAAGAAGAGTCACTATTGCGTTCCCATTGTCATACACTGGGTAAATAGCACTGGCGTCTGTTCCCAGCATGTACAGTGTATTGGACTGAGGAGGATCTACTGTTCTTGTCAGTTTCCTAAGCAGAGTTGAACTAGATATGGCCCTTGTGTGTTGGAAGCACATCTTTTGTTCTGAGCAAGCTCACTGTTCGAACCCATAGTAAACACAGTAGAGTAGAAGAGTGCTCTTTTCTCAAAAGCAGAGTTTGTTTCTTTTAAGGCGAGCTAGCGTTTGTTTCCCTGTCCTAAAAGGAGTTGAATCACATGCAGTTTCTGGTCCTACGAGCAAGAGTTGTTTTCCAGTAAGAAGGGTCACTATTGCGCTCCCAATATCATACACAGGGCAAATAACACTGGCGTCTGTTCGCAGCATGTAGAGTCTATTCGACTGAAGAGAAGCTACTGTTCTTGTCAGTTTCCTAAGCAGAATTGAACTAGATATGGCCGTGTGAGTAGGAAGCACAGTTCTTTTGTTTGAGCAAGCTCACTGTTCTGGCCCTATAGGAAACACAGTAGAGTAGAAGAGTGCTTTTTTCTCAAAAGCAGAGTGTGTTTCTTCTAAGGCTAGCTAGTGTTTGTTTCCCAGTCTGAAATGGAGTTGAATCCCATGCAGTTTTTGGTCTTACGAGCAAGAGTTGTTTTCTGGTAAGAAGAGTCACTATTGTACTCCCATTGCCATATACAGTGCAAATAGCTCTCGTGTCTGTTCCCATTAAGTACAGTGTATTGGACTGAAGAGGAGCTACTGTTCTTGTCAGTTTCCTAAGCAGAGTTGAACTAGATATGGCCCGTGTGTGTAGGAAGCACAGTTCTTTTGTTCTGAGCAAGCACACTGTTTGGACCCCCCAAAAAAAACACAGAAGAGTAGAACAGTGCTCTTTTCTCAAAAGCAGAGTGTGTTTCTTTTAAGGCGAGCTAGTGTTTGTTTCCCAGTCAGAAACGGAGTTGAATCCCATGCAGTTTCTGATCCTATGAGCAAGAGTTGTTTTCTGGTAAGAAGAGTCACTATTGCGCTCCCATTGACATACACAAGGCTAATAGCACTGGCGTCTATTCCCAGCATGTACAGTGTATTGGACTGAAGAAGATCTACTGTTCTTGTCAGTTTCCTAAGCAGAATTGAACCAGATATGGCCGTGTGTGTAGGAAGCACAGTCCTTTTCTTCTGAGCAAGCTCACTGTTGTGGCTCTTTTGAAAACACAGTAGAGTAGAAGAATGCTCTTTTCTCAAAAGCAGAGTGTGTTTCTTGTAAGGCGTGCTAGCGTTTGTTTCCCAGTCCTAAATGGAGTTGAATCACATGCAGTTTTTGGTCTCACGAGCAAGAGTTGTTTTCTGGTAAGGAAAGTCACTATTGTGCTCCCATTCCCATACACAGTGCAAATAGCGTGTCTGTTCCCAGCAAGTACAATATATTGTACTGAAGAGGAGCTACTGTTCTTGTCAGTTTCCTATGCAGAGTTGAAGTAGATATAGCCCATGTGTGTAGGAAGCAAACTTCTTTTGTTCTGAGCAAGCTTACTATTCTGGCCCTATTTGAAACACAGAAGAGAAGAAGAGTGCTCTTTTCTCAAAAGCAGAGTGTGTTTCTCGTAAGGCGAGCTAGCATTTGTTTCCCAGTCCTAAATGGAGTTGAATCACATGCAGTTTTTGGTCCCATGAGGAAGAGTTGTTTTCTGGTAAGGATAGTCACTATTGAGCTCACATTCCCCTACACAGTGCAAATAGCACTCGCGTCTATTCCGAGAAAGTACAGTGTATTGGACTGAAGAGGAGCTACTGTTCTTGTCACTTTCCTAAGCAGAGTTGAACTAGATATGGCTCGTGTGTGTAGGAAGCACAGTTCTTTTATTCTGAGCAAGCTCACTCTTCAGACCACATAGGAAACACTATAGAGTAGAAGAGGGCTCTTTTCTCAAAAGCAAAGTGTGTTTCTTGTAAGGCGAGCTAGTGTTTGTTTCCCAGTCCTAAATGGAGTTGAATCACATGCAGTTTTTGGTCCTACGAGCAAGAGTTGTTTTCTGGTAAAAAGAATCACTATTGTGCTCCCATTGACATACATAGAGCAAATAGCACTGGCGTCTGTTCCCAGCACATACAGTGTATTGGACTGAAGAGGAGCTACTGTTCTTGTCAATTTCCTAAGCACAGTTGAACTAGATATGGCCCGTGTGTGTAGGAAGCACAGTTCTTTGTTCTGAGCAAGCTCACTGTTCGGACACCAAAAGAAACACAGAAGAGCAGAAGAGTGCTCTTTTCTCAAAAGCAGAGTGTGTTTCTTGTAAGGCGAGCTAGTGTTTGTATCCCAGTCAGAAATGGAGTTGAATCCCATGCAGTTTCTGGTCCTAAGAGCTAAAGTTGTCTTCTGGTGAGAAGAGTCACTATTGCGCTTTAATTGTCATACACATTACAAATAGCACTGGCGTCTGTTCCAGCAAGTACAGTGTATTGGACTGAAGAGCAATTACTGTTCTTGTCAGTTTCCTAAGCAGAATTGAACTGGATATGACCATGTGTGTAGGAAGCACAGTTCTTTTGTTCTGAGCAAGCTCACTGTTCTGGCCCTATAGGAAACACAGTAGAGTAGATGAGTGATCTTTTCTCAAAAGCAGAGTGTGTTTCTCGTAAGGCGAGCTAGTGTTTGTTTCCCAGTCCTAAATGGAGTTGAATCCCATGCAGGTTTTAGTCCTACGAACAAGAGTTGTTTTCTGGTAAGGAAAGTCACTATTGTGCTCCCATTGCCATACACAGTGCAAATAATACTCGCATCTGTTCCCATTAAGTACAGTGTATTGGACTGAAGAGGAGCTACTGTTCTTTCAGTTTCCTAAGTAGAGTTGAACTAGATATGGCCCGTGTGAGTAGGAAGCACAGTTCCTTTTTTCTGAGCAAGCTAACTCTTCTGGCCCTATCGGAAACACATTAGAGTAGAAGAGTGCTCTTTTCTCAAAAGCAGAGTGTGTTTCTTGTAAGGCGAGCTAGCGTTTGTTTCCCAGTCCTAAATGGAGTTGAATCACATGCAGTTTCTGGTCCTGCGAGCAAGAGTTGTTTTCTGGTAAGAAGAGACAATATTGCGCTCCCATTGTCATACACAAGGCAAATAGCACTGGCGTCTATTCCCAGCATGTACAGTGTATTAGACTGTAGAGCATCTACTTTTCTTGTCAGTTTCCTAAGCAGAATTGAACCAGATATGGCCGTGTGTCTAGGAAGCACAGTTCTTTTGTTCTGAGCAAGCTCACTGTTTTGGCTCTATAGGAAACACAGTAGAGTAGAAGAGTGCTCTTTTCTCAAAAGCAGAGTGTGTTTCTTGTAAGGAGAGCTAGCGTTTGTTTCCCAGTCCTAAAAGGAGTTGAATCACATGAAGTTTTTGGTCCCATGAGCAAGAGTTGTTTTCTGTAAGGAAAGTCACTATTGCGCTCCCATTACCATACACAGAGCAAATAGCACTCGCGTCTGTTCCCAGCAAGCACAGTGTATTGGACTGAAGAGGAGATACTGTTCTTGTCAGTTTCCTAAGCAGAGTTGAACTAGATATGGCCCTTGTGTGTAGGAAGCACAGTTCTTTTGTTCTGAGCAAGCTCACATTTCAGATCCCATAGGAAACACAGTAGAGTAGAAGAGTGCTCTTTTCTCAAAAGCAGAGTGTGTTTCTTGTAAGGCGAGCTAGTGTTTGTTTCCGAGTCAGAAATGGAGTTGAATCACATGCAGTTTCTGGTCCCACGAGCAAGAGTTGTTTTCTGGTAAGGAAAGTCACTATTGCGCTCCCATTGCCACACACAGTGCAAAGAGGACTCGCGTCTGTTCCCATCAAGTACAGTTATTGGACGGAAGAGGAGCTACTGTTCTTGTCAGTTTCCTAAGCAGAGTTGAACTAGATATGGCCCGTGTGTGTAGGAAGCACAGTTCTTTTCTACTCTAAGCTCACTGATCGAACCCATAAGAAACACAGTAGAGTAGAAGAGTGCCCTTTTCTCAAAAACAGAGTGTGTTTCTTGTAAAGCGAGCTAGCATTTGTTTCCCAGTCCTAAATGGAGTTGAATCACATGCAGTTTCTGGTCCTATGAGCAAGAGTTGTTTTCTATTAAGAAGAGTCACTATTGTGCTCCCATTGTCATACACAGGGCAAACTGCACTGGCGTCTGTTCCCAGCATGTACAGTTTTTTGGACTGAAAATGATCTACTGTTCTTGTCAGTTTCCTAAGCAGAATTGAACTAGATATGGCCATGTGTGTAGGAAGCACAGTTCTTTTGTTCTGAGCAAGCTCACTGTTCTGGCCCTATAGAAAACAGAGTAGAGTAGAAGAGTGCTCTTTTCTCAAAAGCAGAGTGTGTTTCTTGTAAGGCGAGCTAGCATTTGTTTCCCAGTCCTAAATGGAGTTGAATCACATGCAGTTTTTGATCCTACGAGCCAGAGTTGTTTCCTGGTAAGGAAAGTCACTATTGCGCTCCCATTGCCATACACAGTGCAAATAGAACTCGCCTCTGTTCCCAGCAAGTACAGTGTATCGGACTGAAGAGGAGCTACTGTTCTTGTCAGTTTCGTAAGCAGAATTGACCTAGATATTGCCCGTGTGTGTAGGAAGCACAGTACTTTTGTTCTGAGCAAGCTGACTGTTCGGACGCCTTAGGAAACAAAGTAGAGTAGAAGAGTGCTCTTTTCTCAAAGCAGAGTGTGTTTCTTGTAAGGTGAACTAGTGCTTGTTTCCCAGTCTGAAATGGAGTTGCATCCCATGCAGTTTCTAGTCTTATGAGCAAGAGATATTAACTGGTAAGAAGAGTCACTATTGCCCTCCCATTGCCATATACAGTGCAAATAGCTCTCACGTTGTTCCCAGCAAGTACAGTGTATTGGACTGAAGAGGAGCTACTGTTCTTGTCAGTTTCCTAAGTGGAGTTAAACTAGATATGGCCCGTGTGTGTAGGAAGCACAGTTCTTTTGTTCTGAGCAAGCTCACTATTCTGGCCCTATAGAAAACACAGTAGAGTAGAAGAGTGCTCTTTTCTGAGAAGCATAGTGTGTTTCTTGTAAGGCGAGCTAGTGTTTGTTTCCCAGTCATAAATGGAGTTGAATCACATGCAGTTTCTGGTCCTACGAGCAAGAGTTGTTTTCTGGTAAGAAGAGTCACTATTGCGCTCCCATTGTCATACACAGGGCAAATAGCACTGGCGTCTGTTCCCAGCATGTACAGTGTATTGGACTGAAGAGGAGCTACTGTTCTTGTCAGTTTCCTAAGCAGAATTGAACTAGATATGGCCGTGTGTGTAGGAAGCACAGTTCTTTTGTTCTGAGCAAGCTCACTCTTTTGGCCCTATAGAAAACAGAGTAGAGTACAAGAGTGCTCTTTTCTCAAAAGCAGACTGTGTTTCTTCTAAGGCGAGCTAGCGTTTGTTTACCAGTCCTAAATGGAGTTGAATCACATGCAGTTTTTGGTCCTACGAGCTAGAGTTGTTTTCTGGTAAGGAAAGTCACTATTGTGCTCCCATTGCCACACACAGTGCAAAGAGGCCTCGCGTCTAATCCCATCAAGTACAGTGTATTGGACTGAAGAGGAGCTACTGTTCTTGTCAGTTTCCTAAGCAGAGTTGAACTAGATAGAGTCGGTGTGTGTAGGAAGCACAGTTCTTTTGTTCTGAGCAAGCTCACTATTCTGGCCCTACAAAAAACACATTAGACTAGAAGAGTGCTCTTTTCTCAAAAGCAGAGTGTGTTTTTTGTAAGGCGAGCTAGCGTTTGTTTCCCAGTCCTAAATGGAATTGAATCACATCCAGTGTCTGGTCCTATGAGCAAGAGTTGTTTTCTGGTAAGAAGAGTCACTATTGCGCTCCCATTATCATACACAGGGCAAATAGCACTGGCGTCTGTTCCCAGCATGTACAGTGTATTGGACTGAAGAGGAGCTACTGTTCTTGTCAGTTTCCTAAGCAGAGTTGAACTAGATATATCCCGTGTGTGTAGGAATCACAGTTCTTTTGTTCTGAGAAAGCTCACTATTCTGGCCCTATAGGAAACACAGTAGAGTAGAAGAGTGCTCTTTTCTCAAAAGCAGAGGGTTTTTCTTGTAAAGCAAGCTAGTGTTTGTTTCACAGTCCTAAATGGAGTTGAATCACATGCAGTTTCTGGTCCTACAAGCAAGAGTTGTTTTCTGGTAAGAAGAGTCACTATTGTGCTCCCATTGTCATACACAGGGCAAATAGCACTGGCGTCTGTTCCCAGCAAGTACAGTGTATGGGACGGAAGAGGATCTACTGTTGTTGTCAGTTTCCTAAGCAGAATTGACCTACATATGGCGCTTGTGTGTAGGAAGCACAGTTCTTTTGTTCTGAGCAAGCTCACTATTCTGGCCCTATAGGAAACACAGTAGAGTAGAAGAGTGCTCTTTTCTGAGAAGCAGAGTGTGTTTCTTGTAAGGCGAGCTAGCATTTGTTTCCCAGTCCTAAATGGAGTTGAATCACATGCAGTTTTTGGTCCTACGAGCTAGAATTGTTTTCTGGTAAGGAAAGTCACTATTGTGCTCCCATTGCCACACACAGTGCAAAGAGGACTCGCGTCTGTTCCCATCAAGTACAGTGTATTGGACTGAAGAGGAGCTACTGTTCTTGTCAGTTTCCTAAGCAGAGTTGAACTAGATATGGCCCCTGTGTGTAGGAAGCACAGTTCTTTTGTTCTGAGAAAGCTCACTGTTCGGACCCCATAGGAAACACAGTAGAGTAGAAGAGTGCTCTTTTCTCAAAAGCAGAGTGTGTTTCTTGTAAGGCGAATTAGTGCTTGTTTCCCAGTCTGAAATGGAGTTGAATCCCATGCAGTTTCTGGTCCTACGAGCAAGAGATGTTAACTCATAAGAAGAGTCACTATTGCGCTCCCCTTGCCATATACAGTGCAAATAGCTCTCGCGTCTGTTACCAGCAAGTACAGTGTATTGGACTGAAGAGGAGCTACTGTTCTTGTCAGTTTACTAAGCGGAGTTAAACTAGATATGGCCCGTGTGTGTAGGAAGCACAGTTCTTTTGTTCTGAGCAAGCTCACTCTTTTGACCCTATAGGAAACACAGTAGAGTAGAAGAGTGCTCTTTTCTCAAAAGCAGAGTGTGTTTCATGTAAGGCGAGCTAGCGTTTGTTTCCCAGTCCTAAATTGAGTTGAATCACAAGCAGTTTTTGGTCCTACGAGCTAGAGTTGTTTTCTGGTAAGGAAATTCACTATTGCGCTCCCATTGCCACACACACTGCAAAGAGGACTCGCGTCTGTTCCCATCAAGTACAGTGTATTGGACTGAAGAGGAGCTACTGTTCTTGTCAGTTTCCTAAGCAGAGTTGAACTAGATATGGCCCTTGTGTGTAGGAAGCCCAGTTCTTTTCTACTGTAAGCTCACTGATCGAACACATAGGAAACAGAGTAGAGTAGAAGAGTGATCTTTTCTCAAAAGCAGAGTGTGTTTCTTGTAAGGCAATCTAGCATTTGTTTCCCAGTCCTAAATGGAGTTGAATCACATGCAGTTTCTGGTCCTACGAGCAAGAGTTGTTTTCTGGTAAGAAGAGTCACTAGTGTGCTCCCATTGTCATACACAGGGCAAATAGCACTGGCGTCTGTTCCCAGCATGTACAGTGTATTTGACTGAAGAGGATCTACTGTTCTTGTCAGTTTCCTAAGCAGAATTGAACTAGATATGGCCGTGTGTGTAGGAAGCACAGTTCTTTTGTTCTGAGCAAGCTCACTGTTCTGGCCCTATAGGAAACACAGTAGAGTAGAAGAGTGCTCTTTTCTCAAAAGCAGAGTGTGTTTCTTGTAAGGCGAGCTAGCATTTGTTTCCCAGTCCTAAATTGAGTTGAATCACATGCAGTTTTTGGTCCTATGAGCTAGAGTTGTTTTCTGGTAAGGAAAGTCACTATTGCGCTCCCATTGACACACACAGTGCAAAGAGGACTCGCGTCTGTTCCCATCAAGTACAGTGTATTGGACTGAAGAGGATCTACTGTTCTTGTCAGTTTCCTCAGCAGAATTGAACTAGATATGGCCGTGTGTGTAGGAAGCACAGTTCTTTTGTTCTGAGTAAGCTCACTCTTCTGACCCTATAGGAAATACCGTAGAGTAGAAGAGTGCTCTTTTATCAAAAGCAGAGTGTGTTTCTTATAAGGCGAGCTAGTATTTGTTTCCCAGTCCTAAATGGAGTTGAATCACATGCAGTTTCTGGTCCTACGAGCAAGAGTTGTTTTCTGGTAAGAAGAGTGACTGTTGCGCTCCCTTTGTCATACACAAGTCAAATAGCACTGGCATCTGTTCCCAGCATGTACAGTGTATTGGACTGAAGAGGATCTACTGTTCTTGTCAGTTTCCTCAGGAGAATTGAACTAGATATGGCCGTGTGTGTAGGAAGCACAGTTCTTTTGTTCTGAGTAAGCTCACTCTTCTGACCCTATAGGAAATACCGTAGAGTAGAAGAGTGATCTTTTCTCAAAAGCAGAGTGTGTTTCTTGTAAGGGGAGCTAGCATTTGTTTCCCAGTCCTAAATGGAGTTGAATCACATGCAGTTTTTGATCCTACGAGCAAGAGTTGTTTTCTGGTAAGGAAAGTCACTATTGCGCTCCCATTGCCACACACAGTGCAAAGAGGACTCGCGTCTGTTCCCATCAAGTACAGTTATTGGACGGAAGAGGAGCTACTGTTCTTGTCAGTTTCCTAAGCAGAGTTGAACTAGATATGGCCCGTGTGTGTAGGAAGCACAGTTCTTTTCTACTCTAAGCTCACTGATCGAACCCATAAGAAACACAGTAGAGTAGAAGAGTGCCCTTTTCTCAAAAACAGAGTGTGTTTCTTGTAAGGCGAGCTAGCATTTGTTTCCCAGTCCTAAATGGAGTTGAATCACATGCAGTTTCTGGTCCTATGAGCAAGAGTTGTTAAGAAGAGTCACTATTGTGCTCCCATTGTCATACACAGGGCAAACTGCACTGGCGTCTGTTCCCAGCATGTACAGTTTTTTGGACTGAAAATGATCTACTGTTCTTGTCAGTTTCCTAAGCAGAATTGAACTAGATATGGCCATGTGTGTAGGAAGCACAGTTCTTTTGTTCTGAGCAAGCTCACTGTTCTGGCCCTATAGAAAACAGAGTAGAGTAGAAGAGTGCTCTTTTCTCAAAAGCAGAGTGTGTTTCTTGTAAGGCGAGCTAGCATTTGTTTCCCAGTCCTAAATGGAGTTGAATCACATGCAGTTTTTGATCCTACGAGCAAGAGTTGTTTCCTGGTAAGGAAAGTCACTATTGCGCTCCCATTGCCATACACAGTGCAAATAGAACTCGCCTCTGTTCCCAGCAAGTACAGTGTATCGGACTGAAGAGGAGCTACTGTTCTTGTCAGTTTCGTAAGCAGAATTGACCTAGATATTGCCCGTGTGTGTAGGAAGCACAGTACTTTTGTTCTGAGCAAGCTGACTGTTCGGACGCCTTAGGAAACAAAGTAGAGTAGAAGAGTGCTCTTTTCTCAAAGCAGAGTGTGTTTCTTGTAAGGCGAACTAGTGCTTGTTTCCCAGTCTGAAATGGAGTTGCATCCCATGCAGTTTCTAGTCTTATGAGCAAGAGATATTAACTGGTAAGAAGAGTCACTATTGCCCTCCCATTGCCATATACAGTGCAAATAGCTCTCACGTTGTTCCCAGCAATTACAGTGTATTGGACTGAAGAGGAGCTACTGTTCTTGTCAGTTTCCTAAGTGGAGTTAAACTAGATATGGCCCGTGTGTGTAGGAAGCACAGTTCTTTTGTTCTGAGCAAGCTCACTATTCTGGCCCTATAGGAAACACAGTAGAGTAGAAGAGTGCTCTTTTCTGAGAAGCGTAGTGTGTTTCTTGTAAGGCGAGCTAGTGTTTGTTTCCCAGTCATAAATGGAGTTGAATCACATGCAGTTTCTGGTCCTACGAGCAAGAGTTGTTTTCTGGTAACAAGAGTCACTATTGCGCTCCCATTGTCATACACAGGGCAAATAGCACTGGCGTCTGTTCCCAGCATGTACAGTGTATTGGACTGAAGAGGAGCTACTGTTCTTGTCAGTTTCCTAAGCAGAATTGAACTAGATATGGCCGTGTGTGTAGGAAGCACAGTTCTTTTGTTCTGAGCAAGCTCACTCTTTTGGCCCTATAGAAAACAGAGTAGAGTACAAGAGTGCTCTTTTCTCAAAAGCAGACTGTGTTTCTTCTAAGGCGAGCTAGCGTTTGTTTACCAGTCCTAAATGGAGTTGAATCACATGCAGTTTTTGGTCCTACGAGCTAGAGTTGTTTTCTGGTAAGGAAAGTCACTATTGTGCTCCCATTGCCACACACAGTGCAAAGAGGACTCGCGTCTAATCCCATCAAGTACAGTGTATTGGACTGAAGAGGAGCTACTGTTCTTGTCAGTTTCCTAAGCAGAGTTGAACTAGATATGGCCCCTGTGTGTAGGAAGCACAGTTCTTTTGTTCTGAGCAAGCTCACTGTTCGGACCCCATAGGAAACACAGTAGAGTAGAAGAGTGCTCTTTTCTCAAAAGCAGAGTGTGTTTCTTGTAAGGCGAACTAGTGCTTGTTTCCCAGTCTGAAATGGAGTTGAATCCCATGCAGTTTCTGGTCCTACGAGCAAGAGATGTTAACTGATAAGAAGAGTCACTATTGCACTCCCATTGCCATATACAGTGCAAATAGCTCTCGCGTCTGTTACCAGCATGTACAGTGTATTGGACTGAAGAGGAGCTTCTGTTCTTGTCAGTTTACTAAGCGGAGTTAAACTAGATATGGCCCGTGTGTGTAGGAAGCACAGTTCTTTTGTTCTGAGCAAGCTCACTCTTTTGGCCCTATAGGAAACACAGTAGAGTAGAAGAGTGCTCTTTTCTCAAAAGCAGAGTGTGTTTCTTGTAAGGCGAGCTAGCGTTTGTTTCCCAGTCCTAAATTGAGGTGAATCACATGCAGTATCTGGTCCTACGAGCAAGAGTTGTTTTCTGGTAAGAAGAGTTAGTATTGCGCTCCCATTGACATACACAGGGCAAATAGCACTGGCGTCTGTTCCCAGCATGTACAGTTTATTGGACTGAAGAGGAGCTACTGTTCTTGTCAGTATCCTAAGCAGAGTTGAACTAGATAGAGTCGGTGTGTGTAGGAAGCACAGTTCTTTTGTTCTGAGCAACCTCACTATTCTGGCCCTACAAAAAACACATTAGACTAGAAGAGTGCTCTTTTCTCAAAAGCAGAGTGTGTTTTTTGTAAGGCGAGCTAGCGTTTGTTTCCCAGTCCTAAATGGAGTTGAATCACATGCAGTGTCTGGTCCTATGAGCAAGAGTTGTTTTCTGGTAAGAAGAGTCACTATTGCGCTCCCATTATCATACACAGGGCAAATAGCACTGGCGTCTGTTCCCAGCATGTACAGTGTATTGGACTGAAGAGGAGCTTCTGTTCTTGTCAGTTTACTAAGCAGAGTTGAACTAGATATATCCCGTGTGTGTAGGAATCACAGTTCTTTTGTTCTGAGAAAGCTCACTATTCTGGCCCTATAGGAAACACAGTAGAGTAGAAGAGTGCTCTTTTCTCAAAAGCAGAGTGTTTTTCTTGTAAAGCGAGCTAGTGTTTGTTTCACAGTCCTAAATGGAGTTGAATCACATGCAGTTTCTGGTCCTACAAGCAAGAGTTGTTTTCTGGTAAGAAGAGTCACTATTGTGCTCCCATTGTCATACACAGGGCAAATAGCACTGGCGTCTGTTCCCAGCAAGTACAGTGTATGGGACGGAAGAGGATCTACTGTTGTTGTCAGTTTCCTAAGCAGAATTGACCTACATATGGCGCTTGTGTGTAGGAAGCACAGTTCTTTTGTTCTGAGCAAGCTCACTATTCTGGCCCTATAGGAAACACAGTAGAGTAGAAGAGTGCTCTTTTCTGAGAAGCAGAGTGTGTTTCTTGTAAGGCGAGCTAGCATTTGTTTCCCAGTCCTAAATGGAGTTGAATCACATGCAGTTTTTGGTCCTACGAGCTAGAATTGTTTTCTGGTAAGGAAAGTCACTATTGTGCTCCCATTGCCACACACAGTGCAAAGAGGACTCGCGTCTGTTCCCATCAAGTACAGTGTATTGGACTGAAGAGGAGCTACTGTTCTTGTCAGTTTCCTAAGCAGAGTTGAACTAGATATGGCCCCTGTGTGTAGGAAGCACAGTTCTTTTGTTCTGAGAAAGCTCACTGTTCGGACCCCATAGGAAACACAGTAGAGTAGAAGAGTGCTCTTTTCTCAAAAGCAGAGTGTGTTTCTTGTAAGGCGAATTAGTGCTTGTTTCCCAGTCTGAAATGGAGTTGAATCCCATGCAGTTTCTGGTCCTACGAGCAAGAGATGTTAACTCATAAGAAGAGTCACTATTGCGCTCCCCTTGCCATATACAGTGCAAATAGCTCTCGCGTCTGTTACCAGCAAGTACAGTGTATTGGACTGAAGAGGAGCTACTGTTCTTGTCAGTTTACTAAGCGGAGTTAAACTAGATATGGCCCGTGTGTGTAGGAAGCACAGTTCTTTTGTTCTGAGCAAGCTCACTCTTTTGACCCTATAGGAAACACAGTAGAGTAGAAGAGTGCTCTTTTCTCAAAAGCAGAGTGTGTTTCATGTAAGGCGAGCTAGCGTTTGTTTCCCAGTCCTAAATTGAGTTGAATCACAAGCAGTTTTTGGTCCTACGAGCTAGAGTTGTTTTCTGGTAAGGAAAGTCACTATTGCGCTCCCATTGCCACACACACTGCAAAGAGGACTCGCGTCTGTTCCCATCAAGTACAGTGTATTGGACTGAAGAGGAGCTACTGTTCTTGTCAGTTTCCTAAGCAGAGTTGAACTAGATATGGCCCTTGTGTGTAGGAAGCCCAGTTCTTTTCTACTGTAAGCTCACTGATCGAACACATAGGAAACAGAGTAGAGTAGAAGAGTGATCTTTTCTCAAAAGCAGAGTGTGTTTCTTGTAAGGCAATCTAGCATTTGTTTCCCAGTCCTAAATGGAGTTGAATCACATGCAGTTTCTGGTCCTACGAGCAAGAGTTGTTTTCTGGTAAGAAGAGTCACTAGTGTGCTCCCATTGTCATACACAGGGCAAATAGCACTGGCGTCTGTTCCCAGCATGTACAGTGTATTTGACTGAAGAGGATCTACTGTTCTTGTCAGTTTCCTAAGCAGAATTGAACTAGATATGGCGCGTGTGTGTAGGAAGCACAGTTCTTTTGTTCTGAGCAAGCTCACTGTTCTGGCCCTATAGGAAACACAGTAGAGTAGAAGAGTGCTCTTTTCTCAAAAGCAGAGTGTGTTTCTTGTAAGGCGAGCTAGCATTTGTTTCCCAGTCCTAAATTGAGTTGAATCACATGCAGTTTTTGGTCCTATGAGCTAGAGTTGTTTTCTGGTAAGGAAAGTCACTATTGCGCTCCCATTGACACACACAGTGCAAAGAGGACTCGAGTCTGTTCCCATCAAGTACAGTGTATTGGACTGAAGAGGATCTACTGTTCTTGTCAGTTTCCTCAGCAGAATTGAACTAGATATGGCCGTGTGTGTAGGAAGCACAGTTCTTTTGTTCTGAGTAAGCTCACTCTTCTGACCCTATAGGAAATACCGTAGAGTAGAAGAGTGCTCTTTTATCAAAAGCAGAGTGTGTTTCTTATAAGGCGAGCTAGTATTTGTTTCCCAGTCCTAAATGGAGTTGAATCACATGCAGTTTCTGGTCCTACGAGCAAGAGTTGTTTTCTGGTAAGAAGAGTGACTGTTGCGCTCCCTTTGTCATACACAAGTCAAATAGCACTGGCATCTGTTCCCAGCATGTACAGTGTATTGGACTGAAGAGGATCTACTGTTCTTGTCAGTTTCCTCAGGAGAATTGAACTAGATATGGCCGTGTGTGTAGGAAGCACAGTTCTTTTGTTCTGAGTAAGCTCACTCTTCTGACCCTATAGGAAATACCGTAGAGTAGAAGAGTGATCTTTTCTCAAAAGCAGAGTGTGTTTCTTGTAAGGGGAGCTAGCATTTGTTTCCCAGTCCTAAATGGAGTTGAATCACATGCAGTTTTTGATCCTACGAGCAAGAGTTGTTTTCTGGTATGGAAAGTCACTATTGCGCTCCCATTGCCACACACAGTGCAAAGAGGACTCGCGTCTGTTCCCATCAAGTACAGTTATTGGACGGAAGAGGAGCTACTGTTCTTGTCAGTTTCCTAAGCAGAGTTGAACTAGATATGGCCCGTGTGTGTAGGAAGCACAGTTCTTTTCTACTCTAAGCTCACTGATCGAACCCATAAGAAACACAGTAGAGTAGAAGAGTGCCCTTTTCTCAAAAACAGAGTGTGTTTCTTGTAAGGCGAGCTAGCATTTGTTTCCCAGTCCTAAATGGAGTTGAATCACATGCAGTTTCTGGTCCTATGAGCAAGAGTTGTTTTCTATTAAGAAGAGTCACTATTGTGCTCCCATTGTCATACACAGGGCAAACTGCACTGGCGTCTGTTCCCAGCATGTACAGTTTTTTGGACTGAAAATGATCTACTGTTCTTGTCAGTTTCCTAAGCAGAATTTAACTAGATATGGCCATGTGTGTAGGAAGCACAGTTCTTTTGTTCTGAGCAAGCTCACTGTTCTGGCCCTATAGAAAACAGAGTAGAGTAGAAGAGTGCTCTTTTCTCAAAAGCAGAGTGTGTTTCTTGTAAGGCGAGCTAGCATTTGTTTCCCAGTCCTAAATGGAGTTGAATCACATGCAGTTTTTGATCCTACGAGCAAGAGTTGTTTCCTCGTAAGGAAAGTCACTATTGCGCTCCCATTGCCATACACAGTGCAAATAGAACTCGCCTCTGTTCCCAGCAAGTACAGTGTATCGGACTGAAGAGGAGCTACTGTTCTTGTCAGTTTCGTAAGCAGAATTGACCTAGATATTGCCCGTGTGTGTAGGAAGCACAGTACTTTTGTTCTGAGCAAGCTGACTGTTCGGACGCCTTAGGAAACAAAGTAGAGTAGAAGAGTGCTCTTTTCTCAAAGCAGAGTGTGTTTCTTGTAAGGCGAACTAGTGCTTGTTTTCCAGTCTGAAATGGAGTTGCATCCCATGCAGTTTCTAGTCTTATGAGCAAGAGATATTAACTGGTAAGAAGAGTCACTATTGCCCTCCCATTGCCATATACAGTGCAAATAGCTCTCACGTTGTTCCCAGCAAGTACAGTGTATTGGACTGAAGAGGAGCTACTGTTCTTGTCAGTTTCCTAAGTGGAGTTAAACTAGATATGGCCCGTGTGTGTAGGAAGCACAGTTCTTTTGTTCTGAGCAAGCTCACTATTCTGGCCCTATAGGAAACACAGTAGAGTAGAAGAGTGCTCTTTTCTGAGAAGCGTAGTGTGTTTCTTGTAAGGCGAGCTAGTGTTTGTTTCCCAGTCATAAATGGAGTTGAATCACATGCAGTTTCTGGTCCTACGAGCAAGAGTTGTTTTCTGGTAAGAAGAGTCACTATTGCGCTCCCATTGTCATACACAGGGCAAATAGCACTGGCGTCTGTTCCCAGCATGTACATTGTATTGGACTGAAGAGGAGCTACTGTTCTTGTCAGTTTCCTAAGCAGAATTGAACTAGATATGGCCGTGTGTGTAGGAAGCACAGTTCTTTTGTTCTGAGCAAGCTCACTCTTTTGGCCCTATAGAAAACAGAGTAGAGTACAAGAGTGCTCTTTTCTCAAAAGCAGACTGTGTTTCTTCTAAGGCGAGCTAGCGTTTGTTTACCAGTCCTAAATGGAGTTGAATCACATGCAGTTTTTGGTCCTACGAGCTAGAGTTGTTTTCTGGTAAGGAAAGTCACTATTGTGCTCCCATTGCCACACACAGTGCAAAGAGGACTCGCGTCTAATCCCATCAAGTACAGTGTATTGGACTGAAGAGGAGCTACTGTTCTTGTCAGTTTCCTAAGCAGAGTTGAACTAGATATGGCCCCTGTGTGTAGGAAGCACAGTTCTTTTGTTCTGAGCAAGCTCACTGTTCGGACCCCATAGGAAACACAGTAGAGTAGAAGAGTGCTCTTTTCTCAAAAGCAGAGTGTCTTTCTTGTAAGGTGAACTAGTGCTTGTTTCCCAGTCTGAAATGGAGTTGAATCCCATGCAGTTTCTGGTCCTACGAGCAAGAGATGTTAACTGATAAGAAGAGTCACTATTGCACTCCCATTGCCATATACAGTGCAAATAGCTCTCGCGTCTGTTACCAGCAAGTACAGTGTATTGGACTGAAGAGGAGCTACTGTTCTTGTCAGTTTACTAAGCGGAGTTAAACTAGATATGGCCCGTGTGTGTAGGAAGCACAGTTCTTTTGTTCTGAGCAAGCTCACTCTTTTGGCCCTATAGGAAACACAGTAGAGTAGAAGAGTGCTCTTTTCTCAAAAGCAGAGTGTGTTTCTTGTAAGGCGAGCTAGCGTTTGTTTCCCAGTCCTAAATTGAGTTGAATCACAAGCAGTTTTTGGTCCTACGAGCTAGAGTTGTTTTCTGGTAAGGAAATTCACTATTGTGCTCCCATTGCCACACACACTGCAAAGAGGACTCGCGTCTGTTCCCATCAAGTACAGTGTATTGGACTGAAGAGGAGCTACTGTTTCTTGTCAGTTTCCTAAGCAGAGTTGAACTAGATATGGCCCTTGTGTGTAGGAAGCCCAGTTCTTTTCTACTGTAAGCTCACTGATTGAACACATAGGAAACAGAGTAGAGTAGAAGAGTGATCTTTTCTCAAAAGCAGAGTGTGTTTCTTGTAAGGCAAGCTAGCATTTGTTTCCCAGTCCTAAATGGAGTTGAATCACATGCAGTTTCTGGTCCTACGAGCAAGGAGTTGTTTTCTGGTAAGAAGAGTCACTAGTGTGCTCCCATTGTCATAACACAGGGCAAATAGCACTGGCGTCTGTTTCCAGCATGTACAGTGTATTTGACTGAAGAGGATCTACTGTTCTTGTCAGTTTCCTAAGCAGAATTGAACTAGATATGGCCGTGTGTGTAGGAAGCACAGTCTTTTGTTCTGAGCAAGCTCACTGTTCTGGCCCTATAGGAAACACAGTAGAGTAGAAGAGTGCTCTTTTCTCAAAAGCAGAGTGTGTTTCTTGTAAGGCGAGCTAGCATTTGTTTCCCAGTCCTAAATTGAGTTGAATCACATGCAGTTTTTGGTCCTATGAGCTAAGAGTTGTTTTCTGGTAAGGAAGTCACTATTGCGCTCCCATTGACACACACAGTGCAAAGAGGACTCGCGTCTGTTCCCATCAAGTACAGTGTATTGGACTGAAGAGGATCTACTGTTCTTGTCAGTTTCCTCAGCAGAATTGAACTAGATATGGCCATGTGTGTAGGAAGCACAGTTCTTTTGTTCTGAGTAAGCTCACTCTTCTGACCCTATAGGAAATACCGTAGAGTAGAAGAGTGCTCTTTTATCAAAGCAGAGTGTGTTTCTTATAAGGCGAGCTAGTATTTGTTTCCCAGTCCTAAATGGAGTTGAATCACATACAGTTTCTGGTCCTACGAGCAAGAGTTGTTTTCTGGTAAGAAGAGTGACTGTTGCGCTCCCTTTGTCATACACAAGTCAAATAGCACTGGCATCTGTTCCAGCATGTACAGTGTATTGGACTGAAGAGGATCTACTGTCTTTTCAGTTTCCTCAGGAGAATTGAACTAGATATGGCCGTGTGTGTAGGAAGCACAGTTCTTTTGTTCTGAGTAAGCTCACTCTTCTGACCCTATAGGAAATACCGTAGAGTAGAAGAGTGATCTTTTCTCAAAAGCAGAGTGTGTTTCTTGTAAGGGGGAGCTAGCATTTGTTTCCCAGTCCTAAATGGAGTTGAATCACATGCAGTTTTTGATCCTACGAGCAAGAGTTGTTTTCTGGTATGGAAAGTCACTATTGCGCTCCCATGCCACACACAGTGCAAAGAGGACTCGCGTCTGTTCCCATCAAGTACAGTTATTGGACGGAAGAGGAGCTACTGTTCTTGTCAGTTTCCTAAGCAGAGTTGAACTAGATATGGCCCGTGTGTTAGGAAGCACAGTTCTTTTCTACTCTAAGCTCACTGATCGAACCCATAAGAAACACAGTAGAGTAGAAGAGTGCCCTTTTCTCAAAAACAGAGTGTGTTTCTTGTAAGGCGAGCTAGCATTTGTTTCCCAGTCCTAAATGGAGTTGAATCACATGCAGTTTCTGGTCCTATGAGCAAGAGTTGTTTTCTATTAAGAAGAGTCACTATTGTGCTCCCATTGTCATACACAGGGCAAACTGCACTGGCGTCTGTTCCCAGCATGTACAGTTTTTTTGGACTGAAAATGATCTACTGTTCTTGTCAGTTTCCTAAGCAGAATTGGAACTAGATATGGCCATGTGTGTAGGAAGCACAGTTCTTTTGTTCTGAGCAAGCTCACTGTTCTGGCCCTATAGAAAACAGAGTAGAGTAGAAGAGTGCTCTTTTCTCAAAAGCAGAGTGTGTTTCTTGTAAGGCGAGCTAGCATTTGTTTCCCCAGTCCTAAATGGAGTTGAATCACATGCAGTTTTTGATCCTACGAGCAAGAGTTGTTTCCTCGTAAGGAAAGTCACTATTGCGCTCCCATTGCCATACACAGTGCAAATAGAACTCGCCTCTGTTCCCAGCAAGTACAGTGTATCGGACTGAAGAGGAGCTACTGTTCTTGTCAGTTTCGTAAGCAGAATTGACCTAGATATTGCCCGTGTGTGTAGGAAGCACAGTACTTTTGTTCTGAGCAAGCTGACTGTTCGGACGCCTAGGAAACAAAGTAGAGTAGAAGAGTGCTCTTTTCTCAAAGCAGAGTGTGTTTCTTGTAAGGCGAACTAGTGCTTGTTTTCCAGTCTGAAATGGAGTTGCATCCCATGCAGTTTCTTGTCTTATGAGCAAGAGATATTAACTGGTAAGAAGAGTCACTATTGCCCTCCCATTGCCATATACAGTGCAAATAGCTCTCACGTTGTTCCCAGCAAGTACAGTGTATTGGACTGAAGAGGAGCTACTGTTCTTGTCAGTTTCCTAAGTGGAGTTAAACTAGATATGGCCCGTGTGTGTAGGAAGCACAGTTCTTTTGTTCTGAGCAAGCTCACTATTCTGGCCCTATAGGAAACACAGTAGAGTAGAAGAGTGCTCTTTTCTGAGAAGCGTAGTGTGTTTCTTGTAAGGCGAGCTAGTGTTTGTTTCCCAGTCATAAATGGAGTTGAATCACATGCAGTTTCTGGTCCTACGAGCAAGAGTTGTTTTCTGGTAAGAAGAGTCACTATTGCGCTCCCATTGTCATACACAGGGCAAATAGCACTGGCGTCTGTTCCCAGCATGTACAGTGTATTGGACTGAAGAGGAGCTACTGTTCTTGTCAGTTTCCTAAGCAGAATTGAACTAGATATGGCCGTGTGTGTAGGAAGCACAGTTCTTTTGTTCTGAGCAAGCTCACTCTTTTGGCCCTATAGAAAACAGAGTAGAGTACAAGAGTGCTCTTTTCTCAAAAGCAGACTGTGTTTCTTCTAAGGCGAGCTAGCGTTTGTTTACCAGTCCTAAATGGAGTTGAATCACATGCAGTTTTTGGTCCTACGAGCTAGAGTTGTTTTCTGGTAAGGAAAGTCACTATTGTGCTCCCATTGCCACACACAGTGCAAAGAGGACTCGCGTCTAATCCCATCAAGTACAGTGTATTGGACTGAAGAGGAGCTACTGTTCTTGTCAGTTTCCTAAGCAGAGTTGAACTAGATATGGCCCCTGTGTGTAGGAAGCACAGTTCTTTTGTTCTGAGCAAGCTCACTGTTCGGAACCCATAGGAAACACAGTAGAGTAGAAGAGTGCTCTTTTCTCAAAAGCAGAGTGTCTTTCTTGTAAGGCGAACTAGTGCTTGTTTCCCAGTCTGAAATGGAGTTGAATCCCATGCAGTTTCTGGTCCTACGAGCAAGAGATGTTAACTGATAAGAAGAGTCACTATTGCACTCCCATTGCCATATACAGTGCAAATAGCTCTCGCGTCTGTTACCAGCAAGTACAGTGTATTGGACTGAAGAGGAGCTACTGTTCTTGTCAGTTTACTAAGCGGAGTTAAACTAGATATGGCCCGTGTGTGTAGGAAGCACAGTTCTTTTGTTCTGAGCAAGCTCACTCTTTTGGCCCTATAGGAAACACAGTAGAGTAGAAGAGTGCTCTTTTCTCAAAAGCAGAGTGTGTTTCTTGTAAGGCGAGCTAGCGTTTGTTTCCCAGTCCTAAATTGAGTTGAATCACAAGCAGTTTTTGGTCCTACGAGCTAGAGTTGTTTTCTGGTAAGGAAATTCACTATTGTGCTCCCATTGCCACACACACTGCAAAGAGGACTCGCGTCTGTTCCCATCAAGTACAGTGTATTGGACTGAAGAGGAGCTACTGTTCTTGTCAGTTTCCTAAGCAGAGTTGAACTAGATATGGCCCTTGTGTGTAGGAAGCCCAGTTCTTTTCTACTGTAAGCTCACTGATTGAACACATAGGAAACAGAGTAGAGTAGAAGAGTGATCTTTTCTCAAAAGCAGAGTGTGTTTCTTGTAAGGCAAGCTAGCATTTGTTTCCCAGTCCTAAATGGAGTTGAATCACATGCAGTTTCTGGTCCTACGAGCAAGAGTTGTTTTCTGGTAAGAAGAGTCACTATTGTGCTCCCATTGTCATACACAGGGCAAATAGCACTGGCGTCTGTTCCCAGCATGTACAGTGTATTTGACTGAAGAGGATCTACTGTTCTTGTCAGTTTCCTAAGCAGAATTGAACTAGATATGGCCGTGTGTGTAGGAAGCACAGTTCTTTTGTTCTGAGCAAGCTCACTGTTTTGGCCCTATAGGAAACACAGTAGAGTAGAAGAGTGCTCTTTTCTCAAAAGCAGAGTGTGTTTCTTGTAAGGCGAGCTAGCGTTTGTTTCCCAGTCCTAAATGGAGTTGAATCACATGCAGTTTCTGGTCCTACAAGCTAGAGTTGTTTTCTGGTAAGAAAAGTCACTATTGTGCTCCCATTGCCACAAACAGTGCAAAGAGGACTCGCATCTGCTCCCATGAAGTACAGTGTATTGGACTGAAGAGGAGCTACTGTTCTTGTCAGTTTTCTAAGCAGAGTTGAACTAGATATGGCCCGTGTGTGTAGGAAGCACAGTTCTTTTCTACTGTAAGCTCACTGATTGAACCCATAGGAAACACAGTAGAGTAGAAGAGTGCCCTTTTCTCAAAAACAGAGTGTGTTTCTTGTAAGGCGAGCTAGCATTTGTTTCCCAGTACTAAATGGAGTTGAATCACATTCAGTTTCTGGTCCTACAAGCAAGAGTTGTTTTCTATTAAAAAGAGTCACTATTGTACTCCCATTGTCATACACAGGGCAAATTGCACTGGCGCCTGTTCTTAGCATGTACATATTATTGGACTGAAAAGGGTCTACTGTTCTTGTCAGTTTCCTAAGCAGAATTGAACTAGATATGGCCATGTGTGTAGGAAGCACAGTTCTTTTGTTCTGAGCAAGCTCACTGTTCTGGCCCTGTAGGAAACACAGTAGAGTAGAAGAGTGCTCTTTTCTCAAAAGCAGAGTGAGTTTCTTGTAAGGCTAGCTAGCGTTTGTTTCCCAGTCCTAAATGGAGTTGAATCACATGCAGTTTTTGGTCCTACGAGCTAGAGTTGTTTTCTGGTAAGGAAAGTCACTATTGCGCTCCCATTGCCACACACAGTGCTAAGAGGACTCGAGTCTGTTCCCATCAAGTACAGTGTATTGGACTGAAGAGGAGCTACTGTTCTTGTCAGTTTCCTAAGCAGAGTTGAACTAGATATGGCCCCTGTGTGTATGAAGCACAGTTCTTTTGTTCTGAGCAAGCTGACTGTTCGGACCCCATAGGAAACAGAGTAGAGTTGAAGAGTGCTCTTTTCTCAAAAGCAGAGTGTGTTTCTTGTAAGGCGAACTAGTGCTTGTTTCCCAGTCTGAAATGGAGTTGAATCCCATGCAGTTTCTGGTCCTACGAGCAAGAGATATTAACTGGTAAGAAGAGTCACTATTGCGCTCCCATTGCCATATACAGTGCAAATAGCTCTCGCGTCTGTTCCCAGCAAGTACAGTGTATTGGACTGAAGAGGAGCTACTGTTCTTGTCAGTTTCCTAAGTGGAGTTAAACTAGATATGGCCCGTGTGTGTAGGAAGCACAGTTCTTTTGTTCTGAGCAAGCTCACTGTTCGAACCCATAGTAAACACAGTAGATTAGAAGAGTGCTCTTTCCTCAAAAGCAGAGTGTGTTCCTTATAAGGCGAGCTAGCATTTGTTTCCTAGTCCTAAATGGAATTGAATCACATGCAGTTTCTGGTCCTACGGGCAAGAGTTGTTTTCTGGTAAGAAGAGTGACTATTGCGCTCCCATTGCCACACAGTGCAAAGAGGACTCGCGTCTGTTCCCATCAAGTACAATGTATTGGACTGAAGAGGAGCTACTGTTCTTGTCAGTTTCCTAAGCAGAGTTGAACTAGATATGGCCCCTGTGTGTAGGAAGCAAAGTTTTTTTGTTCTGAGCAAGCTGACTGTTTGGACCCCATAGGAAACAGAGTAGAGTAGAAGAGTGCTCTTTTCTCAAAGCAGAGCGTGTTTCTTGTAAGGCGAACTAGTGCTTGTTTCCCAGTCTGAAATGGAGTTGAATCACATGCAGTTTCTGGTCCTACGTGCAAGAGTTGTTTTCTGGTAAGAAGAGTGACTATTGCGATCCCATTGTCATACACAGGGCATATAGCACTGGCATCTGTTCCCAGCATGTACAGTGTATTGGACTGAAGAGGATCTACTGTTCTTGTCAGTTTCCTCAGCAGAATTGAACTAGATATGGCCGTGTGTGTAGGAAGCACAGTTCTTTTGTTCTGAGTAAGCTCACTCTTCTGACCCTATAGGAAATACCGTAGAGTAGAAGAGTGATCTTTTCTCAAAAGCAGAGTGTGTTTCTTGTAAGGGGAGCTAGCATTTGTTTCCCAGTCCTAAATGGAGTTGAATCACATGCAGTTTTTGATCCTACGAGCAAGAGTTGTTTTCTGGTAAGGAAAGTCACTATTGCGCTCCTATTGCCACACACAGTGCAAAGAGGACTCACGTCTGTTCCAATCAAGTACAGTGTATTGGACTGAAGAGGAGCTACTGTTCTTGTCAGTTTCCTAAGCAGAGTTGAACTAAATATGGCCCGTGTGTGTAGGAAGCACAGTTCTTTTCTACTGTAAGCTCACTTATCGAACCCATAGGAAACACAGTAGAGTAGAAGAATGCCCTTTTCTCAAAAACAGAGTGTGTTTCTTGTAAGGCGAGCTAGCATTTGTTTCCCAGTCCTAAATGAAGTTGAATCACATGCAGTTTCTGGTCCTATGAGCAAGAGTTGTTTTCTATTAAGAAGAGTCACTATTGTGCTCCCATTGTCATACACAGGGCAAATGGCACTGGCGTCTGTTCCCAGCATGTACAGTTTATTGGACTGAAAAGAATCTACTGTTCTTGTCAGTTTCCTAAGCAGAGTTGAACTAGATATGGCCATGTGTGTAGGAAGCACAGTTCTTTTGTTCTGAGCAAGCTCACTGTTCTGGCCCTATAGAAACCACAGTAGAGTAGAAGAGTGATCTTTTCTCAAATGCAGAGTGTGTTTCTTGTAAGGCGAGCTAGCATTTGTTTCCCAGTCCTAAATGGAGTTGAATCACATTCAGTTTTTGATCCTACCAGCAAGAGTTGTTTTCTGGTAAGGAAAGTCACTATTGCGCTCCCATTGCCATACACAATGCAAATAGCACTCGCCTCTGTTCCCAGCAAGTACAGTGTATTGGACTGAAGAGGAGCTACTGTTCTTGTCAGTTTCGTAAGCACAATTGACCTAGATATTGCCCTGTGTGTGTGAAGCACAGTTCCATTTTGCTGAGCAAGCTCACTGTTCTTGCCCTATAGGAAACACAATAGAGTAGAAGAGTGCTCTTTTCTCAAAAGCAGAGTGTGTTTTTTGTAAGGTGAGCTATTTTTTGTTTCCCAGTATGAAATGGAGTTGAATCCCATGCAGTTTCTGGTCCTACAATCAAGAGTTGTTTTCTGGTAAGAAGAGTCACTATTGTGCTCCCATTGCCATATACAGTGCAAATAGCACTCGCATCTGTTCACAGCAAGTACAGTGTATTGGACTGAAGAGGATCTACTGTTCTTGTCAGTTTCTTAAGCAGAGTTGAACTAGATATGGCCCGTGTGTGTAGGAAGCACAGTTCTTTTGTTCTCAGCAAGCTCACTGTTTGGACCCCACAGGAAACACAGTAGAGTGGAGGAGTTCTCTTTTCTCAAAAGCAGAGTATGTTTCTTGTAAGGCGAGCTAGCGTCTGTTTCCCAGTCATAAATGGAGTTGAATCACATGCAGTTTCTGGTCCTATGAGCAAGAGATGTTTTCTGGTAAGAAGAGACACTATTTCGGTCCCATTGTCATACACATTGCAAATAGCACTAGCATCTGTTCCCTGCATGTACATTGTATTGGACTGAAGAGGAGCTACTGTTCTTGTCAGTTTCCTAAGCAGAATTGAACTGGATATGGCCCGTGTGTGTAGGAAGCACAGTTCTTTTGTTCTGAGCAAGCTCACTGTTCGGACCACATAGGAATCACTGTAGAGTTGGAGAGTGCTCTTTTCTCAAAAGCCGAGTGTGTTTCTAGTAAGGCGAGCTAGCGTTTGTTTCGCAGTCCTAAATGGAGTTGAATCCCATGCAGTTTCTGGTCCTATGAGCACGAGGTGTTTTCTGGTAAGAAGAGTCACTATTGCGCTCCCATTGTCATACACAGGGCAAATAGCACTGGCGTCTTTTCCCAGCATGTACAGTGTATTGGACTGAAGAGGATCTACTGTTCTTGTCAGTTTCCTAAGCAGAGTTGAACTAGATATAGTCGGTGTGTAGGAAGCACAGTTCTTTTGTTCTGAGCAAGCTCACTATTCTGGCCCTACAAAAAACACATTAGAGTAGAAGAGTGCTGTTTTCTCAAAAGCAGAGTGTGTTTATTGTAAGGCGAGCTAGCGTTTGTTTCCCAGTTCTAAATGGAGTTGAATCACATGCAGTTTCTGGTCCTATGAGCAAGAGTTGTTTTCTGGTAAGAAGAGTCACTATTGTGTTCCCATTATCATACACAGGGCAAATAGCACTGGAGTCTGTTCCAGCATGTACAGTGTATTGGACTGAAGAGGAGCTACTGTTTTTGTCAGTTTCCTAAGCAGAGTTGAACTAGATATAGCCCGTTTGTGTACGAAGCACAGTTCTTTTGCTCTGAGTAAGCTCACTGTTCTGGCCCTATAGGAAACACCGTAGAGTGGAAGAGTGATCTTTTCTCAAAAGCAGAGTGTTCCTTGTAAGGGGAGCTAGCATTTGTTTCCCAGTCCTAAATGGAGTTGAATCACATGCAGTTTTTGATCCTACGAGAAAGAGTTGTTTTCTGGTAAGGAAAGTCACTATTGCGCTCCCATTGCCACATACAGTGCAAAGAGGACTCGCATGTGTTCCCATCAAGTACAGTGTATTGGACTGAAGAGGAGCTACTGTTCTTGTCAGTTTCCTAAGCAGAGTTGAACTAGATATAGCCCATGTGTGTAGGAAGCACAGTTCTTTTGTTCTCAGCAAGCTCACTGTTCAGACCCCATAGGAATCACTGTAGAGTAGAAGAGGGCTCTTTTATCATAAGCAGAGTGTGTTTCTTGTAAGGCGAGCTAGCGTTTGTTTCGCAGTCCTAAATGGAGTTGAATCACATGCAGTTTTTGGTCCTACGAGCAAGAGTTGTTTTCTGGTAAGGAAAGTCACTATTGTGCTCCCATTGCCATACACAGTGCAAATAGCACTCGCGTCTGTTCCCATTAAGTACAGTGTATTGGACTGAAGAGGAGCTACTGTTCTTGTCAGTTTCCTAGGTAGAGTTGAAGTAGATATGGCCCGTGTGTAGGAAGCACAGTTCTTTTGTTCTCAGCAAGCTCACTGTTCAGACCCCATAGGAATCACTGTAGAGTAGAAGAGTGCTCTTTTCTCAAAAGCAGAGTGTGTTTCTTGTAAGGCGAACTAGTGCTTGTTTTGCAGTCCTAAATGGAGTTGAATCACATGCAGTTTCAGGTCCTACGAGCAAGAGATTTTTCTGGTAAGAAGAGACACTATTGAGCTCCCATTGTCATTCACAGGGCAAATAGCACTGGCTTCTGTTCCCAGCAAGTACGGTGTATTGGACTGAAGTGGACCAACTGTTCTTGTCAGTTTCCTAAGCAGAGTTGAACTAGATATAGCCAGTGTGTCTAGGATGCAAAGTTCTTTTGTTCTGAGCAAGCTCACTATTCTGGCCCTATAGGAAATACAGTAGAGTAGAAGAGTGCTCTTTTCTCAAAATCAGAGAGTGTTTCTTGTAAGGCGAGCTAGCGTTTTTTTCCCGTCCTAAATCTAGTTGAGTCACATGCAGTTTCTGGTCCTACGATCAAGAGTTGTTTTCTGGTAAGAAGAGTCACTATTGCGCTCCCATTGTCATACACAGGGCAAATAGCACTCGCGTCTGTTCCCAGCATGTACAGTGTATTGGACTGAAGAGGATCTACTGCTCTTGTCAGTTTCCTAAGCAGAGTTGAACTAGATATGGCCCGTTTGTGTAGGAAGCACAGTTCTTTTGTACTGTAAGCTCACTGATCGAACACATAGGAAACAGAGTAGAGTAGAAGAGTGATCTTTTCTCAAAAGCAGAGTGTGTTTCTTGTAAGGCAAGCTAGCATTTGTTTCCCAGTCCTAAATGGAGTTGAATCACATGCAGTTTCTGGTCCTATGAGCAAGAATTGTTTTCTGGTATGAAGAGTCACTATTGTGCTCCCATTGTCATACACAGGGCAAATAGCACTGGCGTCTGTTCCCAGCATGTACAGTGTATTTGACTGAAGAGGATCTACTGTTCTTGTCAGTTTCCTAAGCAGAATTGAACTAGATATGGCCGTGTGTGTAGGAAGCACAGTTCTTTTGTTCTGAGCAAGCTCACTGTTTTGGCCCTATAGGAAACACAGTAGAGTAGAAGAGTGCTCTTTTCTCAAAGGCAGAGTGTGTTTCTTGTAAGGCGAGCTAGCGTTTGTTTCCCAGTCCTAAATGGAGTTGAATCACATGCAGTTTCTGGTCCTACAAGCTAGAGTTGTTTTCTGGTAAGAAAAGTCACTATTGTGCTCCCATTGCCACAAACAGTGCAAAGAGGACTCGCATCTGCTCCCATCAAGTACAGTGTATTGGACTGAAGAGGAGCTACTGTTCTTGTCAGTTTTCTAAGCAGAGTTGAACTAGATATGGCCCGTGTGTGTAGGAAGCACAGTTCTTTTCTACTGTAAGCTCACTGATTGAACCCATAGGAAACACAGTAGAGTAGAAGAGTGCCCTTTTCTCAAAAACAGAGTGTGTTTCTTGTAAGGCGAGCTAGCATTTGTTTCCCAGTACTAAATGGAGTTGAATCACATTCAGTTTCTGGTCCTACAAGCAAGAGTTGTTTTCTATTAAAAAGAGTCACTATTGTACTCCCATTGTCATACACAGGGCAAATTGCACTGGCGCCTGTTCTTAGCATGTACATATTATTGGACTGAAAAGGGTCTACTGTTCTTGTCAGTTTCCTAAGCAGAATTGAACTAGATATGGCCATGTGTGTAGGAAGCACAGTTCTTTTGTTCTGAGCAAGCTCACTGTTCTGGCCCTGTAGGAAACACAGTAGAGTAGAAGAGTGCTCTTTTCTCAAAAGCAGAGTGAGTTTCTTGTAAGGCTAGCTAGCGTTTGTTTCCCAGTCCTAAATGGAGTTGAATCACATGCAGTTTTTGGTCCTACGAGCTAGAGTTGTTTTCTGGTAAGGAAAGTCACTATTGCGCTCCCATTGCCACACACAGTGCTAAGAGGACTCGAGTCTGTTCCCATCAAGTACAGTGTATTGGACTGAAGAGGAGCTACTGTTCTTGTCAGTTTCCTAAGCAGAGTTGAACTAGATATGGCCCCTGTGTGTATGAAGCACAGTTCTTTTGTTCTGAGCAAGCTGACTGTTCGGACCCCATAGGAAACAGAGTAGAGTTGAAGAGTGCTCTTTTCTCAAAAGCAGAGTGTGTTTCTTGTAAGGCGAACTAGTGCTTGTTTCCCAGTCTGAAATGGAGTTGAATCCCATGCAGTTTCTGGTCCTACGAGCAAGAGATATTAACTGGTAAGAAGAGTCACTATTGCGCTCCCATTGCCATATACAGTGCAAATAGCTCTCGCGTCTGTTCCCAGCAAGTACAGTGTATTGGACTGAAGAGGAGCTACTGTTCTTGTCAGTTTCCTAAGTGGAGTTAAACTAGATATGGCCCGTGTGTGTAGGAAGCACAGTTCTTTTGTTCTGAGCAAGCTCACTGTTCGAACCCATAGTAAACACAGTAGATTAGAAGAGTGCTCTTTCCTCAAAAGCAGAGTGTGTTCCTTATAAGGCGAGCTAGCATTTGTTTCCTAGTCCTAAATGGAATTGAATCACATGCAGTTTCTGGTCCTACGGGCAAGAGTTGTTTTCTGGTAAGAAGAGTGACTATTGCGCTCCCATTGCCACACAGTGCAAAGAGGACTCGCGTCTGTTCCCATCAAGTACAATGTATTGGACTGAAGAGGAGCTACTGTTCTTGTCAGTTTCCTAAGCAGAGTTGAACTAGATATGGCCCCTGTGTGTAGGAAGCAAAGTTTTTTTGTTCTGAGCAAGCTGACTGTTTGGACCCCATAGGAAACAGAGTAGAGTAGAAGAGTGCTCTTTTCTCAAAGCAGAGCGTGTTTCTTGTAAGGCGAACTAGTGCTTGTTTCCCAGTCTGAAATGGAGTTGAATCACATGCAGTTTCTGGTCCTACGTGCAAGAGTTGTTTTCTGGTAAGAAGAGTGACTATTGCGATCCCATTGTCATACACAGGGCATATAGCACTGGCATCTGTTCCCAGCATGTACAGTGTATTGGACTGAAGAGGATCTACTGTTCTTGTCAGTTTCCTCAGCAGAATTGAACTAGATATGGCCGTGTGTGTAGGAAGCACAGTTCTTTTGTTCTGAGTAAGCTCACTCTTCTGACCCTATAGGAAATACCGTAGAGTAGAAGAGTGATCTTTTCTCAAAAGCAGAGTGTGTTTCTTGTAAGGGGAGCTAGCATTTGTTTCCCAGTCCTAAATGCAGTTGAATCACATGCAGTTTTTGATCCTACGAGCAAGAGTTGTTTTCTGGTAAGGAAAGTCACTATTGCGCTCCTATTGCCACACACAGTGCAAAGAGGACTCACGTCTGTTCCAATCAAGTACAGTGTATTGGACTGAAGAGGAGCTACTGTTCTTGTCAGTTTCCTAAGCAGAGTTGAACTAAATATGGCCCGTGTGTGTAGGAAGCACAGTTCTTTTCTACTGTAAGCTCACTTATCGAACCCATAGGAAACACAGTAGAGTAGAAGAATGCCCTTTTCTCAAAAACAGAGTGTGTTTCTTGTAAGGCGAGCTAGCATTTGTTTCCCAGTCCTAAATGAAGTTGAATCACATGCAGTTTCTGGTCCTATGAGCAAGAGTTGTTTTCTATTAAGAAGAGTCACTATTGTGCTCCCATTGTCATACACAGGGCAAATGGCACTGGCGTCTGTTCCCAGCATGTACAGTTTATTGGACTGAAAAGAATCTACTGTTCTTGTCAGTTTCCTAAGCAGAGTTGAACTAGATATGGCCATGTGTGTAGGAAGCACAGTTCTTTTGTTCTGAGCAAGCTCACTGTTCTGGCCCTATAGAAACCACAGTAGAGTAGAAGAGTGATCTTTTCTCAAATGCAGAGTGTGTTTCTTGTAAGGCGAGCTAGCATTTGTTTCCCAGTCCTCAATGGAGTTGAATCACATGCAGTTTTTGATCCTACCAGCAAGAGTTGTTTTCTGGTAAGGAAAGTCACTATTGCGCTCCCATTGCCATACACAATGCAAATAGCACTCGCCTCTGTTCCCAGCAAGTACAGTGTATTGGACTGAAGAGGAGCTACTGCTCTTGTCAGTTTCGTAAGCAGAATTGACCTAGATATTGCCCGTGTGTGTGTGAAGCACAGTTCCATTTTGCTGAGCAAGCTCACTGTTCTTGCCCTATAGGAAACACAATAGAGTAGAAGAGTGCTCTTTTCTCAAAAGCAGAGTGTGTTTTTTGTAAGGTGAGCTATTTTTTGTTTCCCAGTATGAAATGGAGTTGAATCCCATGCAGTTTCTGGTCCTACAATCAAGAGTTGTTTTCTGGTAAGAAGAGTCACTATTGTGCTCCCATTGCCATATACAGTGCAAATAGCACTCGCATCTGTTCACAGCAAGTACAGTGTATTGGACTGAAGAGGATCTACTGTTCTTGTCAGTTTCTTAAGCAGAGTTGAACTAGATATGGCCCGTGTGTGTAGGAAGCACAGTTCTTTTCTACTGTAAGCTCACTTATCGAACCCATAGGAAACACAGTAGAGTAGAAGAATGCCCTTTTCTCAAAAACAGAGTGTGTTTCTTGTAAGGCGAGCTAGCATTTGTTTCCCAGTCCTAAATGAAGTTGAATCACATGCAGTTTCTGGTCCTATGAGCAAGAGTTGTTTTCTATTAAGAAGAGTCACTATTGTGCTCCCATTGTCATACACAGGGCAAATGGCACTGGCGTCTGTTCCCAGCATGTACAGTTTATTGGACTGAAAAGAATCTACTGTTCTTGTCAGTTTCCTAAGCAGAGTTGAACTAGATATGGCCATGTGTGTAGGAAGCACAGTTCTTTTGTTCTGAGCAAGCTCACTGTTCTGGCCCTATAGAAACCACAGTAGAGTAGAAGAGTGATCTTTTCTCAAATGCAGAGTGTGTTTCTTGTAAGGCGAGCTAGCATTTGTTTCCCAGTCCTCAATGGAGTTGAATCACATGCAGTTTTTGATCCTACCAGCAAGAGTTGTTTTCTGGTAAGGAAAGTCACTATTGCGCTCCCATTGCCATACACAATGCAAATAGCACTCGCCTCTGTTCCCAGCAAGTACAGTGTATTGGACTGAAGAGGAGCTACTGTTCTTGTCAGTTTCGTAAGCAGAATTGACCTAGATATTGCCCGTGTGTGTGTGAAGCACAGTTCCATTTTGCTGAGCAAGCTCACTGTTCTTGCCCTATAGGAAACACAATAGAGTAGAAGAGTGCTCTTTTCTCAAAAGCAGAGTGTGTTTTTTGTAAGGTGAGCTATTTTTTGTTTCCCAGTATGAAATGGAGTTGAATCCCATGCAGTTTCTGGTCCTACAATCAAGAGTTGTTTTCTGGTAAGAAGAGTCACTATTGTGCTCCCATTGCCATATACAGTGCAAATAGCACTCGCATCTGTTCACAGCAAGTACAGTGTATTGGACTGAAGAGGATCTACTGTTCTTGTCAGTTTCTTAAGCAGAGTTGAACTAGATATGGCCCGTGTGTGTAGGAAGCACAGTTCTTTTGTTCTCAGCAAGCTCACTGTTTGGACCCCACAGGAAACACAGTAGAGTGGAGGAGTTCTCTTTTCTCAAAAGCAGAGTATGTTTCTTGTAAGGCGAGCTAGCGTCTGTTTCCCAGTCATAAATGGAGTTGAATCACATGCAGTTTCTGGTCCTATGAGCAAGAGATGTTTTCTGGTAAGAAGAGACACTATTTCGGTCCCATTGTCATACACATTGCAAATAGCACTAGCATCTGTTCCCTGCATGTACATTGTATTGGACTGAAGAGGAGCTACTGTTCTTGTCAGTTTCCTAAGCAGAATTGAACTGGATATGGCCCGTGTGTGTAGGAAGCACAGTTCTTTTGTTCTGAGCAAGCTCACTGTTCGGACCACATAGGAATCACTGTAGAGTTGGAGAGTGCTCTTTTCTCAAAAGCCGAGTGTGTTTCTAGTAAGGCGAGCTAGCGTTTGTTTCGCAGTCCTAAATGGAGTTGAATCCCATGCAGTTTTTGATCCTACGAGAAAGAGTTGTTTTCTGGTAAGGAAAGTCACTATTGCGCTCCCATTGCCACATACAGTGCAAAGAGGACTCGCATGTGTTCCCATCAAGTACAGTGTATTGTACTGAAGAGGAGCTACTGTTCTTGTCAGTTTCCTAAGCAGAGTTGAACTAGATATGGCCCCTGTGTGTATGAAGCACAGTTCTTTTGTTCTGAGCAAGCTGACTGTTCGGACCCCATAGGAAACAGAGTAGAGTTGAAGAGTGCTCTTTTCTCAAAAGCAGAGTGTGTTTCTTGTAAGGCGAACTAGTGCTTGTTTCCCAGTCTGAAATGGAGTTGAATCCCATGCAGTTTCTGGTCCTACGAGCAAGAGATATTAACTGGTAAGAAGAGTCACTATTGCGCTCCCATTGCCATATACAGTGCAAATAGCTCTCGCGTCTGTTCCCAGCAAGTACAGTGTATTGGACTGAAGAGGAGCTACTGTTCTTGTCAGTTTCCTAAGTGGAGTTAAACTAGATATGGCCCGTGTGTGTAGGAAGCACAGTTCTTTTGTTCTGAGCAAGCTCACTGTTCGAACCCATAGTAAACACAGTAGATTAGAAGAGTGCTCTTTCCTCAAAAGCAGAGTGTGTTCCTTATAAGGCGAGCTAGCATTTGTTTCCTAGTCCTAAATGGAATTGAATCACATGCAGTTTCTGGTCCTACGGGCAAGAGTTGTTTTCTGGTAAGAAGAGTGACTATTGCGCTCCCATTGCCACACAGTGCAAAGAGGACTCGCGTCTGTTCCCATCAAGTACAATGTATTGGACTGAAGAGGAGCTACTGTTCTTGTCAGTTTCCTAAGCAGAGTTGAACTAGATATGGCCCCTGTGTGTAGGAAGCAAAGTTTTTTTGTTCTGAGCAAGCTGACTGTTTGGACCCCATAGGAAACAGAGTAGAGTAGAAGAGTGCTCTTTTCTCAAAGCAGAGCGTGTTTCTTGTAAGGCGAACTAGTGCTTGTTTCCCAGTCTGAAATGGAGTTGAATCACATGCAGTTTCTGGTCCTACGTGCAAGAGTTGTTTTCTGGTAAGAAGAGTGACTATTGCGATCCCATTGTCATACACAGGGCATATAGCACTGGCATCTGTTCCCAGCATGTACAGTGTATTGGACTGAAGAGGATCTACTGTTCTTGTCAGTTTCCTCAGCAGAATTGAACTAGATATGGCCGTGTGTGTAGGAAGCACAGTTCTTTTGTTCTGAGTAAGCTCACTCTTCTGACCCTATAGGAAATACCGTAGAGTAGAAGAGTGATCTTTTCTCAAAAGCAGAGTGTGTTTCTTGTAAGGGGAGCTAGCATTTGTTTCCCAGTCCTAAATGCAGTTGAATCACATGCAGTTTTTGATCCTACGAGCAAGAGTTGTTTTCTGGTAAGGAAAGTCACTATTGCGCTCCTATTGCCACACACAGTGCAAAGAGGACTCACGTCTGTTCCAATCAAGTACAGTGTATTGGACTGAAGAGGAGCTACTGTTCTTGTCAGTTTCCTAAGCAGAGTTGAACTAAATATGGCCCGTGTGTGTAGGAAGCACAGTTCTTTTCTACTGTAAGCTCACTTATCGAACCCATAGGAAACACAGTAGAGTAGAAGAATGCCCTTTTCTCAAAAACAGAGTGTGTTTCTTGTAAGGCGAGCTAGCATTTGTTTCCCAGTCCTAAATGAAGTTGAATCACATGCAGTTTCTGGTCCTATGAGCAAGAGTTGTTTTCTATTAAGAAGAGTCACTATTGTGCTCCCATTGTCATACACAGGGCAAATGGCACTGGCGTCTGTTCCCAGCATGTACAGTTTATTGGACTGAAAAGAATCTACTGTTCTTGTCAGTTTCCTAAGCAGAGTTGAACTAGATATGGCCATGTGTGTAGGAAGCACAGTTCTTTTGTTCTGAGCAAGCTCACTGTTCTGGCCCTATAGAAACCACAGTAGAGTAGAAGAGTGATCTTTTCTCAAATGCAGAGTGTGTTTCTTGTAAGGCGAGCTAGCATTTGTTTCCCAGTCCTCAATGGAGTTGAATCACATGCAGTTTTTGATCCTACCAGCAAGAGTTGTTTTCTGGTAAGGAAAGTCACTATTGCGCTCCCATTGCCATACACAATGCAAATAGCACTCGCCTCTGTTCCCAGCAAGTACAGTGTATTGGACTGAAGAGGAGCTACTGCTCTTGTCAGTTTCGTAAGCAGAATTGACCTAGATATTGCCCGTGTGTGTGTGAAGCACAGTTCCATTTTGCTGAGCAAGCTCACTGTTCTTGCCCTATAGGAAACACAATAGAGTAGAAGAGTGCTCTTTTCTCAAAAGCAGAGTGTGTTTTTTGTAAGGTGAGCTATTTTTTGTTTCCCAGTATGAAATGGAGTTGAATCCCATGCAGTTTCTGGTCCTACAATCAAGAGTTGTTTTCTGGTAAGAAGAGTCACTATTGTGCTCCCATTGCCATATACAGTGCAAATAGCACTCGCATCTGTTCACAGCAAGTACAGTGTATTGGACTGAAGAGGATCTACTGTTCTTGTCAGTTTCTTAAGCAGAGTTGAACTAGATATGGCCCGTGTGTGTAGGAAGCACAGTTCTTTTCTACTGTAAGCTCACTTATCGAACCCATAGGAAACACAGTAGAGTAGAAGAATGCCCTTTTCTCAAAAACAGAGTGTGTTTCTTGTAAGGCGAGCTAGCATTTGTTTCCCAGTCCTAAATGAAGTTGAATCACATGCAGTTTCTGGTCCTATGAGCAAGAGTTGTTTTCTATTAAGAAGAGTCACTATTGTGCTCCCATTGTCATACACAGGGCAAATGGCACTGGCGTCTGTTCCCAGCATGTACAGTTTATTGGACTGAAAAGAATCTACTGTTCTTGTCAGTTTCCTAAGCAGAGTTGAACTAGATATGGCCATGTGTGTAGGAAGCACAGTTCTTTTGTTCTGAGCAAGCTCACTGTTCTGGCCCTATAGAAACCACAGTAGAGTAGAAGAGTGATCTTTTCTCAAATGCAGAGTGTGTTTCTTGTAAGGCGAGCTAGCATTTGTTTCCCAGTCCTAAATGGAGTTGAATCACATGCAGTTTTTGATCCTACCAGCAAGAGTTGTTTTCTGGTAAGGAAAGTCACTATTGCGCTCCCATTGCCATACACAATGCAAATAGCACTCGCCTCTGTTCCCAGCAAGTACAGTGTATTGGACTGAAGAGGAGCTACTGTTCTTGTCAGTTTCGTAAGCAGAATTGACCTAGATATTGCCCGTGTGTGTGTGAAGCACAGTTCCATTTTGCTGAGCAAGCTCACTGTTCTTGCCCTATAGGAAACACAATAGAGTAGAAGAGTGCTCTTTTCTCAAAAGCAGAGTGTGTTTTTTGTAAGGTGAGCTATTTTTTGTTTCCCAGTATGAAATGGAGTTGAATCCCATGCAGTTTCTGGTCCTACAATCAAGAGTTGTTTTCTGGTAAGAAGAGTCACTATTGTGCTCCCATTGCCATATACAGTGCAAATAGCACTCGCATCTGTTCACAGCAAGTACAGTGTATTGGACTGAAGAGGATCTACTGTTCTTGTCAGTTTCTTAAGCAGAGTTGAACTAGATATGGCCCGTGTGTGTAGGAAGCACAGTTCTTTTGTTCTCAGCAAGCTCACTGTTTGGACCCCACAGGAAACACAGTAGAGTGGAGGAGTTCTCTTTTCTCAAAAGCAGAGTATGTTTCTTGTAAGGCGAGCTAGCGTCTGTTTCCCAGTCATAAATGGAGTTGAATCACATGCAGTTTCTGGTCCTATGAGCAAGAGATGTTTTCTGGTAAGAAGAGACACTATTTCGGTCCCATTGTCATACACATTGCAAATAGCACTAGCATCTGTTCCCTGCATGTACATTGTATTGGACTGAAGAGGAGCTACTGTTCTTGTCAGTTTCCTAAGCAGAATTGAACTGGATATGGCCCGTGTGTGTAGGAAGCACAGTTCTTTTGTTCTGAGCAAGCTCACTGTTCGGACCACATAGGAATCACTGTAGAGTTGGAGAGTGCTCTTTTCTCAAAAGCCGAGTGTGTTTCTAGTAAGGCGAGCTAGCGTTTGTTTCGCAGTCCTAAATGGAGTTGAATCCCATGCAGTTTTTGATCCTACGAGAAAGAGTTGTTTTCTGGTAAGGAAAGTCACTATTGCGCTCCCATTGCCACATACAGTGCAAAGAGGACTCGCATGTGTTCCCATCAAGTACAGTGTATTGGACTGAAGAGGAGCTACTGTTCTTGTCAGTTTCCTAAGCAGAGTTGAACTAGATATAGTCGGTGTGTAGGAAGCACAGTTCTTTTGTTCTGAGCAAGCTCACTATTCTGGCCCTACAAAAAACACATTAGAGTAGAAGAGTGCTGTTTTCTCAAAAGCAGAGTGTGTTTATTGTAAGGCGAGCTAGCGTTTGTTTCCCAGTTCTAAATGGAGTTGAATCACATGCAGTTTCTGGTCCTATGAGCAAGAGTTGTTTTCTGGTAAGAAGAGTCACTATTGTGTTCCCATTATCATACACAGGGCAAATAGCACTGGAGTCTGTTCCAGCATGTACAGTGTATTGGACTGAAGAGGAGCTACTGTTTTTGTCAGTTTCCTAAGCAGAGTTGAACTAGATATAGCCCGTTTGTGTACGAAGCACAGTTCTTTTGCTCTGAGTAAGCTCACTGTTCTGGCCCTATAGGAAACACCGTAGAGTGGAAGAGTGATCTTTTCTCAAAAGCAGAGTGTTCCTTGTAAGGGGAGCTAGCATTTGTTTCCCAGTCCTAAATGGAGTTGAATCACATGCAGTTTTTGATCCTACGAGAAAGAGTTGTTTTCTGGTAAGGAAAGTCACTATTGCGCTCCCATTGCCACATACAGTGCAAAGAGGACTCGCATGTGTTCCCATCAAGTACAGTGTATTGGACTGAAGAGGAGCTACTGTTCTTGTCAGTTTCCTAAGCAGAGTTGAACTAGATATAGCCCATGTGTGTAGGAAGCACAGTTCTTTTGTTCTCAGCAAGCTCACTGTTCAGACCCCATAGGAATCACTGTAGAGTAGAAGAGGGCTCTTTTATCATAAGCAGAGTGTGTTTCTTGTAAGGCGAGCTAGCGTTTGTTTCGCAGTCCTAAATGGAGTTGAATCACATGCAGTTTTTGGTCCTACGAGCAAGAGTTGTTTTCTGGTAAGGAAAGTCACTATTGTGCTCCCATTGCCATACACAGTGCAAATAGCACTCGCGTCTGTTCCCATTAAGTACAGTGTATTGGACTGAAGAGGAGCTACTGTTCTTGTCAGTTTCCTAGGTAGAGTTGAAGTAGATATGGCCCGTGTGTAGGAAGCACAGTTCTTTTGTTCTCAGCAAGCTCACTGTTCAGACCCCATAGGAATCACTGTAGAGTAGAAGAGTGCTCTTTTCTCAAAAGCAGAGTGTGTTTCTTGTAAGGCGAACTAGTGCTTGTTTTGCAGTCCTAAATGGAGTTGAATCACATGCAGTTTCAGGTCCTACGAGCAAGAGATTTTTCTGGTAAGAAGAGACACTATTGAGCTCCCATTGTCATTCACAGGGCAAATAGCACTGGCTTCTGTTCCCAGCAAGTACGGTGTATTGGACTGAAGTGGACCAACTGTTCTTGTCAGTTCCCTAAGCAGAGTTGAACTAGATATAGCCAGTGTGTCTAGGATGCAAAGTTCTTTTGTTCTGAGCAAGCTCACTATTCTGGCCCTATAGGAAATACAGTAGAGTAGAAGAGTGCTCTTTTCTCAAAATCAGAGAGTGTTTCTTGTAAGGCGAGCTAGCGTTTTTTTCCCGTCCTAAATCTAGTTGAGTCACATGCAGTTTCTGGTCCTACGATCAAGAGTTGTTTTCTGGTAAGAAGAGTCACTATTGCGCTCCCATTGTCATACACAGGGCAAATAGCACTCGCGTCTGTTCCCAGCATGTACAGTGTATTGGACTGAAGAGGATCTACTGCTCTTGTCAGTTTCCTAAGCAGAGTTGAACTAGATATGGCCCGTTTGTGTAGGAAGCACAGTTCTTTTGTACTGTAAGCTCACTGATCGAACACATAGGAAACAGAGTAGAGTAGAAGAGTGATCTTTTCTCAAAAGCAGAGTGTGTTTCTTGTAAGGCAAGCTAGCATTTGTTTCCCAGTCCTAAATGGAGTTGAATCACATGCAGTTTCTGGTCCTATGAGCAAGAATTGTTTTCTGGTATGAAGAGTCACTATTGTGCTCCCATTGTCATACACAGGGCAAATAGCACTGGCGTCTGTTCCCAGCATGTACAGTGTATTTGACTGAAGAGGATCTACTGTTCTTGTCAGTTTCCTAAGCAGAATTGAACTAGATATGGCCGTGTGTGTAGGAAGCACAGTTCTTTTGTTCTGAGCAAGCTCACTGTTTTGGCCCTATAGGAAACACAGTAGAGTAGAAGAGTGCTCTTTTCTCAAAGGCAGAGTGTGTTTCTTGTAAGGCGAGCTAGCGTTTGTTTCCCAGTCCTAAATGGAGTTGAATCACATGCAGTTTCTGGTCCTACAAGCTAGAGTTGTTTTCTGGTAAGAAAAGTCACTATTGTGCTCCCATTGCCACAAACAGTGCAAAGAGGACTCGCATCTGCTCCCATCAAGTACAGTGTATTGGACTGAAGAGGAGCTACTGTTCTTGTCAGTTTTCTAAGCAGAGTTGAACTAGATATGGCCCGTGTGTGTAGGAAGCACAGTTCTTTTCTACTGTAAGCTCACTGATTGAACCCATAGGAAACACAGTAGAGTAGAAGAGTGCCCTTTTCTCAAAAACAGAGTGTGTTTCTTGTAAGGCGAGCTAGCATTTGTTTCCCAGTACTAAATGGAGTTGAATCACATTCAGTTTCTGGTCCTACAAGCAAGAGTTGTTTTCTATTAAAAAGAGTCACTATTGTACTCCCATTGTCATACACAGGGCAAATTGCACTGGCGCCTGTTCTTAGCATGTACATATTATTGGACTGAAAAGGGTCTACTGTTCTTGTCAGTTTCCTAAGCAGAATTGAACTAGATATGGCCATGTGTGTAGGAAGCACAGTTCTTTTGTTCTGAGCAAGCTCACTGTTCTGGCCCTGTAGGAAACACAGTAGAGTAGAAGAGTGCTCTTTTCTCAAAAGCAGAGTGAGTTTCTTGTAAGGCTAGCTAGCGTTTGTTTCCCAGTCCTAAATGGAGTTGAATCACATGCAGTTTTTGGTCCTACGAGCTAGAGTTGTTTTCTGGTAAGGAAAGTCACTATTGCGCTCCCATTGCCACACACAGTGCTAAGAGGACTCGTGTCTGTTCCCATCAAGTACAGTGTATTGGACTGAAGAGGAGCTACTGTTCTTGTCAGTTTCCTAAGCAGAGTTGAACCAGATATGGCCCCTGTGTGTATGAAGCACAGTTCTTTTGTTCTGAGCAAGCTGACTGTTCGGACCCCATAGGAAACAGAGTAGAGTTGAAGAGTGCTCTTTTCTCAAAAGCAGAGTGTGTTTCTTGTAAGGCGAACTAGTGCTTGTTTCCCAGTCTGAAATGGAGTTGAATCCCATGCAGTTTCTGGTCCTACGAGCAAGAGATATTAACTGGTAAGAAGAGTCACTATTGCGCTCCCATTGCCATATACAGTGCAAATAGCTCTCGCGTCTGTTCCCAGCAAGTACAGTGTATTGGACTGAAGAGGAGCTACTGTTCTTGTCAGTTTCCTAAGTGGAGTTAAACTAGATATGGCCCGTGTGTGTAGGAAGCACAGTTCTTTTGTTCTGAGCAAGCTCACTGTTCGAACCCATAGTAAACACAGTAGATTAGAAGAGTGCTCTTTCCTCAAAAGCAGAGTGTGTTCCTTATAAGGCGAGCTAGCATTTGTTTCCTAGTCCTAAATGGAATTGAATCACATGCAGTTTCTGGTCCTACGCGCAAGAGTTGTTTTCTGGTAAGAAGAGTGACTATTGCGCTCCCATTGCCACACAGTGCAAAGAGGACTCGCGTCTGTTCCCATCAAGTACAATGTATTGGACTGAAGAGGAGCTACTGTTCTTGTCAGTTTCCTAAGCAGAGTTGAACTAGATATGGCCCCTGTGTGTAGGAAGCAAAGTTTTTTTGTTCTGAGCAAGCTGACTGTTTGGACCCCATAGGAAACAGAGTAGAGTAGAAGAGTGCTCTTTTCTCAAAGCAGAGCGTGTTTCTTGTAAGGCGAACTAGTGCTTGTTTCCCAGTCTGAAATGGAGTTGAATCACATGCAGTTTCTGGTCCTACGTGCAAGAGTTGTTTTCTGGTAAGAAGAGTGACTATTGCGATCCCATTGTCATACACAGGGCATATAGCACTGGCATCTGTTTCCAGCATGTACAGTGTATTGGACTGAAGAGGATCTACTGTTCTTGTCAGTTTCTTCAGCAGAATTGAACTAGATATGGCCGTGTGTGTAGGAAGCACAGTTCTTTTGTTCTGAGTAAGCTCACTCTTCTGACCCTATAGGAAATACCGTAGAGTAGAAGAGTGATCTTTTCTCAAAAGCAGAGTGTGTTTCTTGTAAGGGGAGCTAGCATTTGTTTCCCAGTCCTAAATGGAGTTGAATCACATGCAGTTTTTGATCCTACGAGCAAGAGTTGTTTTCTGGTAAGGAAAGTCACTATTGCGCTCCTATTGCCACACACAGTGCAAAGAGGACTCACGTCTGTTCCAATCAAGTACAGTGTATTGGACTGAAGAGGAGCTACTGTTCTTGTCAGTTTCCTAAGCAGAGTTGAACTAAATATGGCCCGTGTGTGTAGGAAGCACAGTTCTTTTCTACTGTAAGCTCACTTATCGAACCCATAGGAAACACAGTAGAGTAGAAGAATGCCCTTTTCTCAAAAACAGAGTGTGTTTCTTGTAAGGCGAGCTAGCATTTGTTTCCCAGTCCTAAATGAAGTTGAATCACATGCAGTTTCTGGTCCTATGAGCAAGAGTTGTTTTCTATTAAGAAGAGTCACTATTGTGCTCCCATTGTCATACACAGGGCAAATGGCACTGGCGTCTGTTCCCAGCATGTACAGTTTATTGGACTGAAAAGAATCTACTGTTCTTGTCAGTTTCCTAAGCAGAGTTGAACTAGATATGGCCATGTGTGTAGGAAGCACAGTTCTTTTGTTCTGAGCAAGCTCACTGTTCTGGCCCTATAGAAACCACAGTAGAGTAGAAGAGTGATCTTTTCTCAAATGCAGAGTGTGTTTCTTGTAAGGCGAGCTAGCATTTGTTTCCCAGTCCTAAATGGAGTTGAATCACATGCAGTTTTTGATCCTACCAGCAAGAGTTGTTTTCTGGTAAGGAAAGTCACTATTGCGCTCCCATTGCCATACACAATGCAAATAGCACTCGCCTCTGTTCCCAGCAAGTACAGTGTATTGGACTGAAGAGGAGCTACTGTTCTTGTCAGTTTCGTAAGCAGAATTGACCTAGATATTGCCCGTGTGTGTGTGAAGCACAGTTCCATTTTGCTGAGCAAGCTCACTGTTCTTGCCCTATAGGAAACACAATAGAGTAGAAGAGTGCTCTTTTCTCAAAAGCAGAGTGTGTTTTTTGTAAGGTGAGCTATTTTTTGTTTCCCAGTATGAAATGGAGTTGAATCCCATGCAGTTTCTGGTCCTACAATCAAGAGTTGTTTTCTGGTAAGAAGAGTCACTATTGTGCTCCCATTGCCATATACAGTGCAAATAGCACTCGCATCTGTTCACAGCAAGTACAGTGTATTGGACTGAAGAGGATCTACTGTTCTTGTCAGTTTCTTAAGCAGAGTTGAACTAGATATGGCCCGTGTGTGTAGGAAGCACAGTTCTTTTGTTCTCAGCAAGCTCACTGTTTGGACCCCACAGGAAACACAGTAGAGTGGAGGAGTTCTCTTTTCTCAAAAGCAGAGTATGTTTCTTGTAAGGCGAGCTAGCGTCTGTTTCCCAGTCATAAATGGAGTTGAATCACATGCAGTTTCTGGTCCTATGAGCAAGAGATGTTTTCTGGTAAGAAGAGACACTATTTCGGTCCCATTGTCATACACATTGCAAATAGCACTAGCATCTGTTCCCTGCATGTACATTGTATTGGACTGAAGAGGAGCTACTGTTCTTGTCAGTTTCCTAAGCAGAATTTAACTGGATATGGCCCGTGTGTGTAGGAAGCACAGTTCTTTTGTTCTGAGCAAGCTCACTGTTCGGACCACATAGGAATCACTGTAGAGTTGGAGAGTGCTCTTTTCTCAAAAGCCGAGTGTGTTTCTAGTAAGGCGAGCTAGCGTTTGTTTCGCAGTCCTAAATGGAGTTGAATCCCATGCAGTTTTTGATCCTACGAGAAAGAGTTGTTTTCTGGTAAGGAAAGTCACTATTGCGCTCCCATTGCCACATACAGTGCAAAGAGGACTCGCATGTGTTCCCATCAAGTACAGTGTATTGGACTGAAGAGGAGCTACTGTTCTTGTCAGTTTCCTAAGCAGAGTTGAACTAGATATAGTCGGTGTGTAGGAAGCACAGTTCTTTTGTTCTGAGCAAGCTCACTATTCTGGCCCTACAAAAAACACATTAGAGTAGAAGAGTGCTGTTTTCTCAAAAGCAGAGTGTGTTTATTGTAAGGCGAGCTAGCGTTTGTTTCCCAGTTCTAAATGGAGTTGAATCACATGCAGTTTCTGGTCCTATGAGCAAGAGTTGTTTTCTGGTAAGAAGAGTCACTATTGTGTTCCCATTATCATACACAGGGCAAATAGCACTGGAGTCTGTTCCAGCATGTACAGTGTATTGGACTGAAGAGGAGCTACTGTTTTTGTCAGTTTCCTAAGCAGAGTTGAACTAGATATAGCCCGTTTGTGTACGAAGCACAGTTCTTTTGCTCTGAGTAAGCTCACTGTTCTGGCCCTATAGGAAACACCGTAGAGTGGAAGAGTGATCTTTTCTCAAAAGCAGAGTGTTCCTTGTAAGGGGAGCTAGCATTTGTTTCCCAGTCCTAAATGGAGTTGAATCACATGCAGTTTTTGATCCTACGAGAAAGAGTTGTTTTCTGGTAAGGAAAGTCACTATTGCGCTCCCATTGCCACATACAGTGCAAAGAGGACTCGCATGTGTTCCCATCAAGTACAGTGTATTGGACTGAAGAGGAGCTACTGTTCTTGTCAGTTTCCTAAGCAGAGTTGAACTAGATATAGCCCATGTGTGTAGGAAGCACAGTTCTTTTGTTCTCAGCAAGCTCACTGTTCAGACCCCATAGGAATCACTGTAGAGTAGAAGAGGGCTCTTTTATCATAAGCAGAGTGTGTTTCTTGTAAGGCGAGCTAGCGTTTGTTTCGCAGTCCTAAATGGAGTTGAATCACATGCAGTTTTTGGTCCTACGAGCAAGAGTTGTTTTCTGGTAAGGAAAGTCACTATTGTGCTCCCATTGCCATACACAGTGCAAATAGCACTCGCGTCTGTTCCCATTAAGTACAGTGTATTGGACTGAAGAGGAGCTACTGTTCTTGTCAGTTTCCTAGGTAGAGTTGAAGTAGATATGGCCCGTGTGTAGGAAGCACAGTTCTTTTGTTCTCAGCAAGCTCACTGTTCAGACCCCATAGGAATCACTGTAGAGTAGAAGAGTGCTCTTTTCTCAAAAGCAGAGTGTGTTTCTTGTAAGGCGAACTAGTGCTTGTTTTGCAGTCCTAAATGGAGT